>NW_024081269.1:1006043-1161706 GCF_003009895.1 Hyaena hyaena | reverse complement strand
AGCACTGGGTGTTATGTGGAAACTAATTTGACAATAAACTATTTGTAAAAAAAAAAAAAAAAAAAAAGGAAGTTCAGGAGCGCCTGGGTGGCTCAGTCAGTTAAGCATCCAACTTTGGCTCAGGTCATGATCTCGCAGTTCCTGGGTTCAAGCCCTACATAGGGTCCTGTGCAGGCAGCTCAGAGCCTGGAGCCTGTTTCAGATTTTGTGTCTCCCTCTCTCTGCCCCTCCCCCGCTCATGCTCTGTGTGCTTCAAACATAAATTTAAAAACTATAAAAAAATTTTTTAAAAAAAAAAAAGGAAGTTCAATAGCTGTGTAAGACTTTGCTTAGAAATATCAGAATAAGAAGAATAAGAAGAGTTGCCAAGATCACTATACAAAATATGCACTACGAATGCAAATAATGGCAGGGCACTCCATGACCAAGGTGGGACTTGAAGGGCTCCATCTAAGAGGGAAGTCTGGCACTAGGTCTACAAGGGTAGGTACTATTTGAACAGTCAGTATGGTTTAATTTTCACAACCCACTGAAGATTCATTAGCCCCACTATAGGATTCTTTCTTGGAAATCATGGCTCAGTTAATCTGGAAGGCTTCAAGTCTACAGTTTCTTCTGACCCACCTGCCTATAGTTTCTCAAACTTTAGCACGCAACGCAGTCATGGGGTTCAGGACAGGGTAGGGCAGAGATGTTACAATGCTGATTCCCAGGCTTCCAGTTTTCTAATTTGATGGGTCTGGCTGCAGTGGAATCCAAGACTCTGCCTTTTTAATAAGTCTATCTCAGACTTGCTAAAAGTAAAAATAAAAATCAAATAAAAAGTAGCACTGGCCACTTTTTTTTTTTATTATTTCCTTCCCTGCCCCCCACCCTCACATTAGGCAGTATCACTAACCTCATTTCCAGCAGGCTTCTCTTGACTTGCCTATAGGATTAAGTAGACATGTTAAGAGGAGTTAAGAAGGCCCAAGAACCAAAAATAATCATTAAGACCTAAAGAAAATGAAGCCACGGTCAGTCAAGAATGTACACCAGAAGGAAAAAGTTTAAGAAGTGTGCTATACTTACCAGAATGGGTAAGAAAATAAGACTCATCTATATGCTGCTTATAAGAGACTCGTTTTAGACCTGAGCACCTGTAAATTGAAAGGGTATGGAGAACCACCTATCATGCTAATGGTTGTCCAAAGAAAGCTGGTGTAGGTACGCCTGGATGGCTCAGTCAGTTAAGCGTCTGACTTTGGCTCAGGTCATGATCTCGTGGTCTGTGGGTTTGAGCCCCGCACAGGGCTCTGAGCTGCTCAGAGCCTGGAGCCTGTTTCAGATTCTGTGTCTCCCTCTGTCTCTGCCCCTCCCCAGCTTGTGCTCGGTCTCTATCTCAAAAATAAACAAATGTTTAAAAAAAAAAAAAAAAAAAAAAAGAAATCTGGTGTAGCCACACTTATATCAAAGTAGGTTTTAAAATAGACTATAATAAGAGATGAAGAAGGGAATTATATCATAATTAAGGGGTCTATACTTCTGTCCCCAACATGAAACACCCAAATATATGATCAATTAATCACAAACATAAAGAAACTCATTGATACTAATACCATAATAGTAAGGGCCTTCAACACCCCACTTACAGCTATGGACAGATCACCAAAGCAGGAAATCAACAAGGAAACAATGGTTTTGAATGACACACTGGACCAGATGGACTTCATAGATTCAGAAAATTTCATCCTAAAGCAGAATACACATTCTTAAGTACACATGGAACATTCTCAAGAATAGATCACCTACTGGGACACAAATCGGCCCTCAAAAAGTACAAAAAGATGGAGATCATACCCTGTATATTTTCAGACCACAACACTATGAAATTCAAAATCAACCACAAGAAAAAATGTGGAAAGATAATAAATACTTGGAGATTAAAGAACATCTTACCAAATAATGAATGGGTTAACCAAAAAATTAAAGAGGAAATTAAAAAGTAAATGGAAGCCAATGAAAATGATAACATGACAGCCCAAAATCTCTGAGATGCAGCAAAGGCGATCATAAGAGGGAAGCGTATAGCAATCCAGGCCTTCCTAAAGAAGGAATAGGGGCACCTGGGTGGCTCAGTTGGTTAAGCATCCAAGTTCGGCTCACGGTTTGTGGGTTCCAGCCAGCCCCGCGTCGGGCTCTGTGCTGACAGCTCAGAGCCTGGAGCCTGCTTCAGATTCTGTCTCCCTCTCTCTGCTCCTCCTCCACTCATGCTCACTCTCTCTCTCTCAAAAATAAACAAACATAGAAAAAAAAAAAAAGAAGTAATAAAGGTCTCAGATACACAGCCTAACCTTACACCTTAAAGAGCTGGAGGAAAACACACACACACACACACACACACACACACACACACACACACACCAAAAACAGAAGGGAAATAACAATTAGTGCAGAAATCAATAATATCAAAATCAAAAGAAACTGTAGAACAGATCAATGAAATCAGGAACAGATTCTTGAAAGAATTAACAAAATTGATAAACCCCCAGACAGACTCAAAAAGAGAAAGGACTCAAATAGATAAAATCACGAATAAAAGAGGAGAGATCACAACCAACACTGCAGAAATACAAACAATATTATGAGCAATTATAGGCCAACAAATTGGGCAACCTGGAAGAAATTGATGAATGCCTAGAAACTTATCAACTACCAAAACTGAAACAGGAAGAAATAGAAAATTTGAACAGACCCGTAACCAGTAAAGAAATTGAATCAATAATCAAAAATCTCCCAACAGTCCACGGTCAGATGGCTTTCCAGGGGATTTCTACCAAATATTTAAAGAATAGTGAACATCCTTTCTTTTGGTGCTGTTCCAAAAAATAGAAATTGAAAGAAAATCTCCCAACTCATTCTAGGAGGCCAGCATTACCTTGATTCCAAAACCAGACAAAGACCCCACTAAGAAGGGGAACTACAGACCAATTTCCCTGATGAACATGAACACAAAAATTCTCAGCAAGATACTAGCCAAGCAGATCCAACAATACATTAAAAGAATTATTCACCACGACCAAGTGGGGTTTATAGTTGGGATGCAGGGCTGGTTCAGTATCCACCAATCAACATGATACATCACATTAATAATAGAAAGGACAAGAACCACATGATCCTCTCAATAGATGCAGAGAAAGCATTTGACAAAATGCAGCATCGTTTCTTGCTAAACACCCTCAAGAAAGTAAAGATCGAAGGATCATACCTCAAGATCATAAAAAGCCATATACAAAAGACCCACTGCTATTATCATCCTCAGTGGGGAAAGACAAAGCCTTTCCTCTAAGGTCGGGAACAAGACAGGGATATCCACTCTCACCACTGTTATTCAACATAGTATTGGAAGTCCTAGCCTCAGCAACTGGGATGCCTTTTTATTTCTTTGTGTTGTCCAATCAGCAAGCAGGAAGTCAAACTTTCACTCTTTGCAGACGACATGATATTCTACATGGAAAACCCAAAAGATTCCACCAAAAGACTGCTAGAATGCATCCATGAATTCAGCAGTCACAGGATATAAGAATCAGTGCACAGAAATTGGTTGAATTTCTATACATCAATAATGAAGCAACAGAAAGAGAAATCAAGGAATCAATCCCATTTATAATTGCACCAGAAAAACCCACAAAATACCTAGGAATAAACCTAACCAAAGATGTGAAGTATGTTATACATACTTGGGCAACAAATTGGTAACTATCAGAGACAAAATATTTAACCAGGCATTTTGGGGAGAAAGCAAAGCCATGAACAAGACAGTCCCTTGACTGCCCTGGAGTTTGCAATCTAAAAGTAGACACCTAAAATTTACAGATCAGTTTGTGTAAGCATAGTTGATGAAAAATATTAGTTAATATATCTATATTTTTAATCACAAAAATGGAGAGACCTGTTAGAATGATCCTCAAAACCAAGTTGATTCCATTTAGAAAGACTTAACAGGAAAGGTCAAATTCACTTAACAGAATAGAGAAACTGGCAGAATACAAGAGTCTTGCCATAAGAAGGGTAGATGGGTGCTGGGCTGGAGAAGACATCATAAGGTACAAAAAAAAAAAAGAGGCAGTGGGCTTACAACTAGAAAAGCATACTATTGAAGTCCTCAGAGCTATTCTAAGAGAAGAAAGGAATGCACTCCAAATGATCCTTGGAAGAGCCAAGTCTCACTGTTGACAGCAGGACCAATTACAATGAAGACAGCTAAGAGCAAGCTGGGCAAGAATGAAAGTCAAAGTATTAAGCCTTCATGCTAACTGTTCTCAGTTACCTGTGAAGGGGCACAAGATCCCCAGCCAGTACTCCCCTACACTCATTGCTTTCATGTCACTGCCCCAACTCAAGGATCTATGGGAGCTTCAGATTATCCTTACTAGGAGATATAAATGTGCCTTCACCTACCCACTGCCAAAGTATCAAACTTCATCTATCGCTCTACACCTATGGAGGACCTCCCTTGCAGCCATGGAAAGCTCCCCCAAGCAAGTCTTGCTCATTTTCGTTCTTTGGTGTCAACTGGACTGGAATTTCATTATCAACTCCAATACATGCTCTTTAAATAACTTCAGTTTTAAATAAAGGAAAAACCTCCTGTACTGGAAATTAATAGAGATTAAATGTTTACTGACAGTAAAGCATTTAGCATAGTGCCTGTCCACCAGTACTTGGTTGTCTTACTAACTGGCTTTCCCATGCACATCTCTTCTCAGCTGTCTTCTAGCCTGGAATTACCACTTCCCACCATCTATTCCACATAATCCACCTGAAGGCTCAATTCTCCTGTAAGAAATATACCCGGGCAAAGCCTTTATTCATTATACCAACTCTTTAACCCTCATTCCCGAACTCAGGAAATGTACACACAATGAATTCTCAGTAACTGCTTGGGTGATTTTAGTTGACGGATATGGGAAGAACTGGTGAAAATACTGAAGGATAACAACTACCTGTTCCACTAACTGTAAGAGAAGGATTTAGACATTTGAATAAACCATCTACACTTGAATGACCATTAGTCATGCTTTCCCAAGCACCGCAAAAGTAAAACATGCCTTTTGCTAAGTTACAAGAGTAAAGAATTAGGATAATTATGCCCTAACAAATGCCAGAAATAAGTGATTATCTTTTAATTTTGTAGACACTTTCCAAAGTGTATGTAGAGGCTATATACTCCAGCCTTGGGGCGGGAGGGCATGAATATTGCTTAGATTTTTGCTAATCCATGAACCCCTAGGAAAAATGCCTTGGGTTTATCCTATAATGGTAAGTGGCCACCTTTTCTGTGAACATGAAAGAAATTCAATTTCTCTAGACACTTTTTTCCTCTGCTACCAGTGAGCTCCAGGGACTGGTAAACTCCTAAAGGAAAACCATTAAAAAAAAAAAAAAAAAAAAAAAAAAAAAAAAAAAAAAAAAAAAAAAAAAAAAAAAAAAAAAAAAAAAAAAAACCATAATCCAGAGAAAAACGAAATCCAGCTAGTTAAACTATCACCAATAAGAAGCATAAACAGGAACAATTTTCAATTGCTTGGAATCAAAAGCTCAATTTTTAAAAAGCTTCAAAACAAGAGTTTACCATTTCCTGGACATCTGCTGTTGAAAATACACACACACACACACACACACACACACACACACACACAGTTTTCTGGAAACTACTGTAGTTTACTTCATACTGAGTGATTTCCAGGTGTGAAGGGGGATAGTGGAACAGAATAAAAAATGAAATGAGCATGAACCAAAAGTGTTTCAGGGCCATATTCACATACACCTTTCTGGTTGGTAACTCTTTGCACATAAATGTAACACGTGGCACTGTGTGCTACTTGTTCAAGAGAAGCCTTATGGGGGGGGCGGGACCATTTCAGCCAGATTTCCCTCTGATAAGTTCCATACAAGACTTCTAGCTCAGAGACTCTGAGGAGAAGGGCATGGCTTACTATTACTTGTCACCGTCCTTCTGTCTGGAGCAGCAAGCAGAGTAAGAGCCTTAGATGGGGAGTGCCACAGCTTCAGGAGCAGAACTGCCAGGCAGCTGTGTATGCTTCCCAGACTGTGGAACAAGCAATAAAAAGAAAAAAGGAAGAAGAGAATTGCCAACTTCTTGCAACATGGAGCCATAACTCTAAGAGCCAAGCTGGTCATTTTTCCACCCAGCCAGCCCCAAGGTTGGCGTCTGACATCAGTGTGGAGAATGACATCAGAGAGTCTCCAATCACCTGCTTGACTGACAGCCTTGCTCAAAAAATGCCAACTAGACCACAGATGCAAGAAAAGAGGTAGGAGGGGGGAATTAATGTTGTTCAAAAGGCCCTCACTTTTTGTTAAATAGACCGCTATTTCAACCAACTGAATAAAGCCAGACTGGCAGAGGAAGATGGAAAAGAACTAAAAACAGAACAAAACAAAAGTGGTATTTTCAGAAGGGAAAAGTAAGACTAGCAAATTTAGGTTTGGGGTATATCTGCTAAAGTTCCTAATTTTAAGCCAGACAATAGACTTTACCTGGTGTTATAGATGAAATGTGTCTGGTCCTCCAAAATTAATATGTTGAAGTCCTAATTCCCAATGTGTATTTGAAGGAATTAAGGTTAAATGAGGTCATGTGGGTAGAACACTGGTTAAATAGGATTAGTGTCTTTACGAGAGATACCAGAGAGCAAGTTTCCATTTCTCAGTGTGAATATACAGAGGAAAGACCATATGAAGCCAAAGCAACCATCTACAAGACAGGAAGAAAGTTCTTACCAAAACCAAACCCCAACAGAACACTGGTCTGAGACTTCCCAGCTTCTAGAACTATAAGAAAATAGATTTGTTTAAGTCATGCAGTTTGTAGCATTTTGTTATGGCAATCCAAGCCGACTAACCCCAGCCAAAGGAAACAAAGGGATTGCAGAACTCATCAGAAGATGGAGAACCAGCCCAGAAACTGGCAGGATCTAAGTCAGCTCCAGAGAATGAAGAATCAGGAACTGAGCACTGGTCAGGAAGCTGCTGTGGGGAGAAGGAAATTCCAACTGTTTCTAACTCCCAGGAGGATGTGTCCAATTACCGAAGCCTGGCCCATGTGTGTGCCTCCCAGTCATACCAGGAAGGACAGAAACTGTCTGGTCCTTTCAATTTCTGTAATGGCTTGCTGACATGTGTATTATCCCAAGGCATCACAGTGGGGCCAGGTCTGGACTCCAAAGGAAATCAGGAGGTTTCTATGAATGGAGAATGGATGCTGGATAGGCTAAGAATTTTTAATGTTCACTAAACTAAATAACTTCACAAATTCCTGATGGGTTCACCATTCTCCTAGAATGCACACCAGAAGTCTGTCAGTGGGATTTCTATGGCTGCAGATTCAAAAATAATGATTCCTAATCAAGAGCAAAAATAAACGACTGGGACCTCATCAAGATTAAAAGCTTCTGCACAGCAAAGGAAACAACCCACAAAACTAATAGGCAACCAACTGAATGGGAAAAGATAGTTGCAAATGACATATCAGATAAAGGGTTAATATCCAGAATCTATAAGGAACTCACCAAACTCCACACCCGAAAAACAAACAACCCAGTGAAGAAATGGGCAGAAGATAGGAACAGACACTTCTCCAAAGAGGACATCCAGATGGCCAACAGACACATGAAACGATGCTCAGCATCCCTCCTCATCAGGGAAATACAAATCAAAACCACACTGAGATACCACCTCACGCCAGTCAGAGTGGCTACAATGAGCAAATCAGAGAACTCTAGATGCTGGCGAGGATGTGGAGAAACGGTCACCCTCCTACACGGTTGGTGGGAATGGAAACTGGTACAGCCCCTCTGGAAAACAGTGTGGAGGTTCCTCAGGAAACTAACAATAGAACTCCCCTAGGACCCAGCAATAGCACTGCTAGGAATTTACCCAAGGGATACAGAAATGCTGATGCATAGGAGCACATGGACCCCAATGTTCATAGCAGCACTCTCCACAATAGCTAAAACATGGAAAGAGCCTAAGTGTCCATCCACAGATGAATGGATCAAGAAGATGTGGTTTATCTAGACCATGGAATACTCCATGGCAATGAGAAACAATGAAATCTGGCCATGTGTAGCAACATGGATGGACCTTGAGGGTGTTATGCTGAGCGAAATAAGTCAGGCAGAGAAGGACAAATACCTTATGTTTGCACATATAGGAGGATTAGGAGGAACTTGATGGAGGAACAAGGGGGAGAAGAAGGGGGGAAATGGTGGGGGAAAGGGAGAGAGGCAAACCATGAGAGACTCTTGAATGCTGACAAAAACTGAGGACTGATGGATGTGGGGGGAGGGGGAATGGGCATGGAGGAGGGCACTTGTGGGGATGAGCACTGAGTGTTATGTGGAAACTAATTTGACAATAAACTATTCGTAAAAAAATAAAAAAGAAATAAAAAAAAATAATAATGATTCCTAGAGGGGCACCTGCCCACTGGTAAGGCTACAGGGTCAAACTTCTCTAAGCTCCAGGGAAACGATCTCTGTAGCTAATTGAGTCAGGACCACATGGTACTTGGAGGTCCTTGATCAAAATGTTGATGCTAAAAAGACATATGACGGACTACTATATACTATCATTCATTCATGAGTTCCATGGTCCCAGCACATTTGTTCCATGATCACTCAATTACAACGTTTATTCAACAGCAATGCATCACTGTTTTTGCAAAGAGTTTTATCCAGGGGGGTATTTTTCCCACAACAGACAGAAAAAGATGTATAGAGACAGGCAATATAAACAGGTCTACAGCTGGACAAAGACACAAAGAGACTCTTAAATACAGAGAAGAAACTGAGGGTTGCTAGAAGGGAGGTGGGTGAGGAGGATTGACTAAGTGGGTGATGGGCATTAAGGAGGGCATTTGTTGGGATGAGCACTGGGTATTGCATGTAAGTGATAAATCAATGGGTTCTACTCTTGAAACCAATACTACACTGTATGTTAACTAACTTGAACCTAAATTTTTTTTAAAAGCAGAAAAAAAAAAAAACCTGAATGAGACACAAAGAGAGATTGAGAAGATAGAAATAACTGGAAGAGAACAAAAGTGATCAAGATAGGGGTCATAAAAACTCACCTACAATGTTATGAATGAATAAATGCTTCTAGAAGACAAGGACTCTGTAGATGAATTTTCTCAGACACCAGGCTCTTTCAGACACTAGCCTTGGAGTTTCAAAAGTCTGAGTGATTTGGGCCAATATTTCCTGCAGTCCCTTCCTAACCTCCCCACAGTCCCCAATGCCATTCAGCCAAGATAATGATATTGGGGAGGAGACAGAAGCTCAAGCCTTTGCTAAGTGATGCCCTATATCAAACATCCAAACATTTGATTGCCATTGCTAGAATACACTAATTCAGAAAAATCACAGGATATAAAAATCAACATGCAGAAATCTGTTGCATTTCTAAACACCAATAATGAAGCAGAAGAAATCAAGAAATCAATCCCATTTGCAACTGCACCAATAAATTACCTAGGAATAAAACTAATTAAAAAGGTAAAAGATCTATACTCTGAAGACTACAAAACACTTATCAAAGAAATTGAAGAGGACACAAGGAAATGGAAAAGCATTCCATGCTCATGGATTAGAAGAACAAACATTGTCAAAAACGTCTATACTACCCAAAGCAATCTACTCATTTAATGCAATCCCTATCAAAACACCAACACTGTTTCTTGCAAAGCTCAAACAATCCTAAAATGTATATGGAACCACAAATAGTCAAAGCAATCCTGAAAAAGTAAAACAAAACTGGAGGCATCATGAGTCCAGATTTCAAGCTATATTACAAAGCTTCAGTCATCAAGATAATATGGTACTAGCACAAAAGCAGGCACATAGATTGATAGAACAGAATAGAAAACCCAGGGGTGCCTGGGTGGCTTAGTCGGTTAAACGTCCGACTTTCGCTCAGGTCATGATCTCACAGTTCGCGGGTTCGAGCCCGCGTCGGTCTCTGTGCTGACTGCCAGCTCAGAGCCTGGAGCCTGTTTCAGAGTCTGTGTCCCCCTCTCTCTCTGACCCTTCCCTGCTCACGCGGTCTCTCTCTCGCCTAGAAATAAAGAAGACATTAAAAAAAATTTAAAAAAAAAAAAAAGAATAGAAAACCCAGAAATGGACCCACACTATATGGTCAAATCATCTTTGACAAAGCAGGAAAGAATATCAAATGGCAAAAAGACAGTCTCTTCAACAAATGGTGTTGGGGAAACTGGACAGTGACATGCAGAATGAACCTGGACCCCTTCTTACACCATACACAAAAATAAATTCAAAATGGATGAAAAACCTAAATGGGAGCTAAGAAACCATCAAAACCCTAGATAGAACACAGGCATTAGCCTCTTTGACCTCCTCCACAGCAACTTGTTACTAGACAAGTCACTGAAGGTAGGTGAAACAAAAGCAAACGTGAACTACTGGGACTTCAAGATAAAAAGCTTCTGCACAAAGGAAGCAATCAACAAAACTTAAAGGAACTGACAGAATGGGAGAAGGTATATGCAAACACCATATCTAATAAAGGATTAGTACCCAAAATCTATAAAGATCTTCTCAAACTCAACACCCAAAAAAAACAAATAACCCAGTTAAGACATGGCAGAAGACATAAACAGACATTTTTCCAAAGAGGACATCCAGATGACTAATAGATATCACTCATCATCAAGGAAATAGAAATCAAAACCACAATGAGATACTGCCTCACACCTGACAGAATGGCTAAAATTAACAACTTAGGAAACAACAGATGTTGGGGAGGATGCAGAGAAAGGGGAACCCTCTTGCACTTTGGTGGGAATGCAAACTGGTGCAGCCACTCTGGAGAACAGTATCAAGGTACCTCAAGGAACTAAAAATAGAACTGCTCTACAACCCAGGAATTACACTATCAGGTGTTTACCCAAAGGATACAAAAATACAGATTCAAATAGGTACATGCAACCCCAATGTTATAGCAGCATTATCAACAAGAGCCAAACTATGGAGAGAGCCCAAATGTCCACCAACTGATGAATGGATAAAGATGTGGTATACGTATATACAGTGGAATGTTGCTCAGCCATCAAAAAGAATAAAATCTTGCCCTTTGCAATGACGTGCATGGAGCCAGAATGTACTTGTTAAGTGGAGGAAGTTAATCAGAGAAAGACAACTACCATATGATTTCACTCATGTCCAAGAAATGAAACTGATGGACATAGGGGAAGGTTGGGGAGAGAAGAGGGAAATAAACCCAAGTGACAGTTACAGATAACAAGGGTTAACTGAGGGTTGATGGACAGAAGTGAGTGATGGGTACTAAGAAAGGCACTTGTTTTGATGAGCATTGGCTACTGTAAGTGATGAGTCACCGAATTATACTCCTGAAGCCAATATTGCACTAGATGTTAAAATTTTAAATAAAAACAAAAGGAAAATAAACAAGTGGTGTGGAATTAGAGAAGGCTTCTCGAAAGAGGCGACATTCTCAACCTGTGCTTCTCAGACTTCACAAATTTCCTTACATACATTCCAAAGACTCTTATGCCCGCCTACAGGCCAAATCCAATTCTTGCAGTTCAGTTCAGAACTTACTTGACTCTTCTGTTGCTTTCGCACTGCTGACCAGTTTGCCTTTCTTCAAATCTGTCCTTCCTTGATGTCCCTGAGACTCCCCTCTCCTGGTTCTCTTCAGGCCATCTACCTCTCCTTCTCAGACTCTCCTCTCCAGCTGCTCCTTTTCCACCCCTGCTCAATGCTAACAACTCCCAAACTCTGTCCCTGGCTTTTCACTTATTCTCCTACATGTTCTATCTGGACAATTTCATCCATACCTATGGCTACAAATACCAACTGCATAGTCCCTCATCTTTATCTCTAATGGACATTCCACTCCCAAGTTCCAGATAGCAATCATCTACTATATTTTATGTTCCTAAATACCTAACTGTAACGGGCTCAAAACTGAAGATCCCCACCCACAACCTTGCCATTCCCCCAGTTCAGTGAATGATGCTACAACCTACTCAGGCATCTGGAAGTCATCAAAACCTCCCCCTCACATAATTGGTCTCCAAGTCCTGTCATTCCACTTCCAACCTATCTCAAGTCCAGCCCCGCCTTTTCATCCCCACTGCCATAACCCAGCATTAAGCCCTCAGCTTTCTTCTACTCCCCTCCCCACCCTACCTCACCCATTCCAAACACACCAGAGCTTTCTTTCTGACCTAATATTAAATCATGACTCCCACACACTCAATAGTCTTCATATTGTCAAACGCCAATAAAATAAAATGTGAGCGCCTTTGCATGGCAAACACCAAGTGTAGTATCCATGGCTACTAGACTATTGTACCTGCTTCCAGCTTGCATCACATTGTATTGTGTTGTAGCTGCCTGACTGTGCCAGTTTCACTTTTACATGGCCATTGCTTAACAGAATGCCTGAATACAGGGGAGAAAAGAGAAGAAGAGGAGGAGGAGATGAGAAAGAAAACACAATGATTATCTCAATGGATAAAGGAGCCAAAACTCAAATTACCCCCTCACAAAATTTCCCCTTACATGCAATGTTTTTATTGTCCATACCTTAATACCATGCTAAAATAACCAGATACTCGATTTTTTTTATCTTAGATATTTTTCTTTTATTGAAACTCCTGTTAGCTGGCAAACATGTAGTATTGGTTTCAAGAGTAGAATTTAGTGACTCATCACCTACATATTAACACCCAGTGTTCATCCCAACAAGTGCTCTCTTAATACTCACCACCTGTTTTAGTTCATGCCTCCACCCACCTCTCCTCCAACGACCCTTAGCTTGTTCTCTATAGTTAAGAGTCTCTCATGGTTTGTTGCCCTGTTTTAATTTTATTTTCTGTCTTATTTTTCCTTCCCTTCCCCTATCTTCATCTGTTTTATTTCTTAAATTCTGCATGAGTGAAATCATGTTATTGGTCTTTCTGATACCTTAGAGTTTAAATCAATAAGACCTTAAGTGAGCACCTAAATCAGTAGTTCTCAACTGTGGATGCACATTAGAATCACCTGAAGAGTTTTTAAACCTGACTCCAATCTAGACCAATGAAATCCAAATTCAGCCTTTGTTTTTACTGTAGCTATCTGTTTTCACTGGAAAGAAAAAAGGAAAGAGCCAACATTCATTAAAGAGATTCACATCACACTTCATGGAGAACTTTTTATACATGGTAGGTTATATACTCTTAAAAAACCATCCATGAAGTAGAATCCTCTTTTTCCTTATAATGCACCTGAAATGCAAAGATTAAGTTAGCTGAATGGGTCACCCAACTAGTATGTGGTGGGTATAGGACTGAAATCCAGAACTGTTTGCTTCCAAAGAACATGTGATTTCCTCTGTCTGATAAGCCCCTCTTTAGGCAGTGTAAAATAGGACAAAACAGGGAGGAAGGGAGGGAGAGAAAGAATAGCTCTAATTGTCACTGGATTCCAATGTGAGGAATAACCCATAGTCATCCTGAGTCCATATGTGTTATACTGAACCATCCATTTCAACACAGGTTTGGAGTTTTAAAAATAAACATGATCATTTGCCAAATGCCTAAGTAGAATAATGGTTCTGGGCAAGAATTTTAGATAGAGGCTTATGAAGGTTAATTTTATGTCAATTTGACCATACCAGGAAGTGCCCAATTAAACATTTTTGGCTACATCTGTAGGTTTCCAGAGGAGATTAGCATTTGGACCAGTGGACTCATTGAAGCAGACTGTCCCCCCACTATGGGTGGGCATCATCCGATCCCTTGAGGGCCTGAATACAACAAGAAAGGTGTAAAAAAAAAAAAAAAAAAAAAAAGATTCACCCCTTTTTCTTCCTGCCTGCCTACCTACCTGAGCTGAGACATTGATCTTCTCCTGCTTTTAGACTGGGATTCCTGGCTCTTCTGCTTCTTAAGCCTTTGGACTAGAATTATACCACCCACTTTCCTGGATCTTCGACTTAATCATGGCAGATCATGGAACTCCTCAGCCTTCATAATGTTGACCAATTCCACATAACAAAAATACACAATTTTTTATGTTTCTGTGGAGAACTCTAATACAAAGCAAAAATTAGAATATAATGAAAGGGGCGCCTTTAGTGAAGTCTGATAGACACTACCCTAACCTAGTAAGGAAAGCTAATACCTCCGTAATGAGACAAATTAAAATCACGTACCTCCGAATATGATGTGTATTGAGAAGGCTACCATGTCTATGCTATCCTTGCCAAAAATGCACAACTTTGAGGAAACATCAGAACTAAATTGAGGATCAGCCCATTATTTTTTAGATTCTCATCAAAAGTGCCAAGATCATAGAAGAGACCAAAAATATGTTCCAAGTTAGAGGAAACAAAGGACATACAACAAGATGTAGTGTTCCTTAACTGGATTCTGGACCAGAAAATGGACATCACAGGGACAGTTTGTGAAATCTGAATAAAGTGTGTAATTACATAGTATCTTATTAATGGTATTCTCGTGCTTTTGAGGATTATCGTTGCAGCAGATGCTGACATTTGGAGAATCTGGAGGAAGGCTATGTAGAATCTATTTTTACAACTTTTGAGTCTGAAAATTTAAAGTTAAAAATTTTAATTACAAAAGTTTTAAAGTGTGATATAAAGTTAAAGGACTGGTTTTCACCCATGAGTCTGAAGACAACTCTGAAAGGAGTACTGTGTTATGGGTGTCATTTGCCTCTCAAGGTGAATACTTTTAAAAAAAAATACTCCTGTATATGTATAAAAAGTAACACTTGTTACATTACCAATCTTATTATAATCCCCTATGGGTTTTTTCTTAAAACCCTACAGAGGTTTCTCACACATCCGCTTCACTAAGTACCACTGATATATAAAAAGTTAAGTGACCCCCACAGCTCCCAGGGCCAGTAAATAGAGGTAGAAGTGGAAACAGGTGTCTGCTCCACATTCGAGGCCCCTTCCACCAGGTTGCACTGCCTTACAGGTCTTCCCTGTGGACAGCACCAAAGACCCATTTCCCAAGATGTTTCAGAGATACCAAAGAAGCTCAAATGAGGGAAAAGCATGACAGACTCCACACTTGTGAATTACTATGCTAGAAGGTTCCCAAAAATCTCTTCCTATAATTAAAATGTTATTTTTAAAGTAGGATAGCCAAACATTTTACATTTTGGGGAGAGAAAAGAAGCTAATCCTTTCCCGAAGATCTTTAATGAATGTGATAGTTAACATTTGTTGAGAAATTACTATTGCCAATCATTGCTCCAAGTTCTAACATGTTAGCTCATTTAATTCCTGAAACAGCCCTATGTGTAGATAAAGTATTCCAGTTTTATAAGTGAGGAAATGCAAGTATTGAGAGTTTTAGCAACTTTCCCACAATCACACAGCTGGGGAGGATGAAGACATAGCTCAGTGAGATCAGATTGGTCTAGGATCTTTTTTCCAGCATTTCTAAGAAGCTTTTGCCTCTTCCTATAAACATTCTCCAGTTTTTCTATCCCTTTCCGAATTCCACATCCCCTTCATAAGGCTGCCTTCCATCATCACAGCCTCCCTGCAGATCTTTGAGGAGGAATGATTTCAAATACTGAAAACTAGAACACTGTTCTATCTGTCACAGGTCATAATCTCATGGTTTGGGAGTTTGAGCTCTCTCAGCACAGAATCCATACCAGGCACCCTGCTGTCAGCAGAGCCTGCCTCAGATCCTCTGCCCCTCTCTCGCTACCTCTCCCCTGCTAGTACACATGTACTTTCTCCCTCTCTCAAAAATCAAAAATTCAAAAAATAAATGTACTCTGCCCAAGATCACACCAGAAGGCATGGAAGAGAGAATGAAATCAAAATTTTAATTAGTGTCCCTACCCTTTCAGGTGCCTCAACCACTTCAAAGAACCCCTTTTAAAAATAGATTTTGGGGGGGCGCCTGGGTGGCTTAGTCGGTTAAGCGTCCGACTTTCGCTTAGGTCATGATCTCGCGATTCGTGGGTTCGAGCCCCACGTCGGGCTCTGTGCTGACTGCCAGCTCAGAGCCTGGAGCCCGTTTCAGTCTGTGACTCCCTCTCTCTGACCCTCCCCTGCTCACGTTGACTCTCTCTTAGAAATAAATAAAAAAAATATTTTAAAAAAATAGATTTTGGGGGCACCTTAGTGGCTAAGTCAGTTAAGCAGCAGACTCCTGATTTTGGCGGTCATGATCTCACAGTCCATAGGTTTGAGACACTACTGTCAGTGCAGGGCCTGCTTGAAATTCTCTCTCCCCCCCTCTCTGCCCCTCCACAGCTCATGCTCTTCATACTCTCAAAATAAGTAAATAAACTTTAAAAAAATAAAAAGATTTTTCACTATCCTCAAGGGGGAAAAAGTTACTCTCTACTTTGCTTATAATGATTTCATATGTGGATTAATATCCTTTATTAGCCACAATTGGATAGCAATCCTGCATTTCCCAATGGTTAGTATGCATAATTCAACAGAGATCAGGTCAAAAAAAATTTGATTTGCTTGTTCACAATTATTATAACCATTCTAATAGACTTCTCAAAGTAGACAGTCAATAAGCCATTTGACTAGCTATGTGTCAACAATAAAATTTTCTCCTTGTTCTACAGAGACCTCATTGACCAAACATTAGTAACGATTTTGAAGTAGATTTTCAGTGGCTGTGGGAAGATTCTCTCTGAACCTACTCTTCTCTGAACAGTAGCAGCTAGCTCATTCTGGGGTTGGCCAATCACTCAACACCCGCTGAAGAGATCAGACCCCTATTCTTGGCCTGGTCAGTTTTCTACTCCCAAGTTCAGAGGCTGACTGGCCAATCTAGGACCGGTCAGGGCATGTCTCCTGCATTCTCCTGCTATTTGTTTTTGTCATGGCAAATGCATTTTAATCAAAAGACTTCACAATTTCCCTGCACTGTGATAAAGCATTTCTTGGACAGGATGGCTTACCGATGACTGACTACATAGGAAGTTTTAAATCCTACCTGTAAGATCCATAAAATTTCCCAGATAGCTGCAGGGGGGAAGAAAAAAATCCCACTCTCTCTCCTAATTCCACACAGTACTAAAAGGTCAAGAAACACATTATTTGGACCAAACTTTGTTGCTGCAATCCTGATACACTCAGGAAATTCTGAGTAAAGTTTGAAGCCCTAACTTTTTTTTTTTTTTTGCCTGCTGTGCCACCCATGCACCAACATGCCCACCTTGCACGTCCCCATTCCCTCTTCTGACTGAAGTTAAATTCAGTTAGAGAACTTAGATGGCAAACCTCAGAGAAAAGGGGAGATGGCAGCAATGGTAGCATAATATTACAAGTTACGAGCTCAGAACCCCGATTTTATTCTTAATTACTATTTTTTTTTTTTTTTTTTAAGGAAAGATGGATATTTGGCTTATCAATGCTGGGAGTCTTTTTTTTTTTTAAATGTTTTATTTATTTCTAGGAGAGAGAGAGAGAGAGAGAGAGAGCATGAGCAGGGGAGGATCAGAGAGGGAAGGAGTCACAGACTGAAACAGGCTCCAGGCTCTGAGCTGGCAGTCAGCACAGAGCCCGACGTGGGGCTCGAACCCACGAACCGCGAGATCATGACCTAAGCGAAAGTCGGATGCTTAACCGACTAAGCCACCCAGGTGCCCTTTGCTGGGAGTCTTAACTTGGATGTGGAGGATAATTTGTTATAATTGAGGGGGAAAGTGAAGCTGCTCAGGGACTAGACACGACTCACAAGTCAACTCGCTTTTCTGATTCCTCAGCGATCACTCAATGTGCCAGGGCCCCACATATGCTTTCTGGAGTGTTTTAAGGCTAGATCTCCACTGACCTCTGCCTGCCTCAGCCAAATTTCCCCAGGAACCGCAGACCCACAAAAAACATTTGTGAGAAGTGAATGGTGCCAAGTACCGATGGTTCAATCTGCCCACAACATGACAAAGATGCACCCCCATCATGATTCCTCAAGATGGAACAAGATTGAAATAGGCTTCCACCAAGGTATATAACCACACCATGTTTACAATCTTTCCAACTAGAAGTCCAGAGATGGAGGTCATTTATGGGGGGGGGGGGGGGGGGGGGGGAACAAAACATCTAAACGTTAGGTTTTTATAAAATCTCAACTGTAAGCATCTCAATCTCTGTGCAAACTATGTGGCATCCTTTCCACCTCAGAGCTTCCCCTATGCACAAATCAGCTCACAAAAGATACAGTATACCCCACTTACCTGCAGGGGTTATGTTCCAAGACCCCCCAGTGGATGCCTAAAACCAGATGTACTAAACCATATATTATATATTTATATTTACATACATACCTACATACTATGTTCTTTTCCTTTACATACATATTGTATGATAAATTTAGCTTATGAGTTATGCAGGGCAAGAGACTAATACAACAATTATATACTGTAATAAAAGTTATATGAACATGGTCTCTCTCAAAGTATCTTATTTTACGGTACTCACCCTTCTTGTGATGATGGGAGATAAAAGGCCTATGCGAGGAGATGGAGGGTGAAAGACATAGGCACTGTGACATTGAGTTAGGCTACTACTGACCTTCATACAATTCATTAGAAAGAGGACTCTTTGCTTTCAGATAGTCCTGCTTTCAACCGCAGTTGACCACAGAACAAAAACTGCAGAAAGCAAAACCCCAGATAAGTGGGGACAACTTTACTTACAGCTCAACGCCTGAAGAAGCTAAAGGTCACATGAATGTCTGTTATCTCCCTGGTTATTACCCTTCCTTTCTTTCCTTCTCACCCACCTCCCCACCATCACCACCCAGACAAACTTCTCATATTTCAAGTCTCTGGCCTTTCCTGTACTGGACAATCTAATAATGATTTATGTAGAAGCTGGTGGATGGTACAAAGAACAGACCCTTGTGCTCCTATGAATCAAGTTAGACATCATTATAAATGTTATCATAGACATGAACAGAAAGGCCTCTATCTGGTGTCTTTTTATTTTTCCATCCAATCTTCCATAGATTCCCCAGCTTCTTAGAGGTACAGAAACTCATTCGCCAAAAAATAAGCCCCCTATAGAGGCATACCGTTCCTTGCTTCTATCTAGAGCACTTATTAGAGTTTCCCCTATATTTCATTGGATAAAAAAAAGTACTATGGCTTAAGAAAAAGGTTAAGAACATCTTATACCCCAATTTTCAGATTTTACAGATGAATATACTGAGGCCAGAGGAAACAAAGGAAGAGAATTAAAGCAGAAAGTTCCTTGGGATCCACAGAGCAACACCATGGTAGAAGTAAAACGTTAGAAGATCGGGTCTTGGATTAGAGCTGACATATAGACCTTTACCTTAAGTTGGTGGGCATATAAAGAGTTTCTGGAGTCCTGGTATCTTCCTGTGAATGTGCTCCCTCCAGGGTAGCCCCCTCGAAGTAGCCAGACACTGAACTGGCTACTGTGGAGACCTTCAGTGTGCCCCCCAGAGCCCCAGCTTAAGGATGTCCCACAAGTCCTCATAATCGGGAACATCTGAAAATAACCCAGTAATAAAAAAAAGGAGGAGGACGAAAGATCTTCAGAAGCTAAGTACTATGGCTCTGGGCCTTGACTGGCCTCCTACCCTCGCCTTACCAAGGGGCCTCCACTGCCCTCCACCCCCAGTTGTGACCTGTGCACAGGGACCTGGAGAGGATCTCTGGGTCAACCGACTTCCCTGCCCCCAGCCAGAATTTAGCGTGTTGCTCCAGCAGCTGGCAGACCTATGTACCTGTGCAAACTGAGTCAGCATCTCTGACGGAGGCCAGAGAGGATCACTACATCCCTGGAAGAGAGATCTTAAATAGCAAAGCAAACATTACAACAAGAGAAAGACAGCAGAAGGGAAATAAGAGCACTATTTTCCTGCTATCTGAACAAGAGAAGTTATGAGCTGAACTATGTCCTGCATAATTTTATATGCTAAAGCCCTAACTGCCAGTATCTTCAGACTAGCGCTGTATTCGGAGAAAAGGTCTTCACACAGGTGATTACGTTAAAATCGGGTTCTTAGGGTGAGTACTAACCCAATATGACTGGTAGCTTTAGAAGACATTGGACACACAGAGACATGGGGAGTGTGCACTCACGGAAGATGGACCACATGAGGACATAGAGAAAGCAACGCTTTGCAAGCCAAGGAGAGAAGCTTCTGTAGAAATCAAGCCTGCTGACACCTTAATCTTGGGAATTCCAGTCTCTCCAGAATTATGGGAAAACAATCTGTCATTTAAGCCACCCAGCCTTAGAGATTTTGTTATGACAGCCCTTGCAAATTAACGTAGAGCCCCACATTTTCATTTTGCACTAGTACCTGAAAATTATGTTGCCAGTTTTGACTTTTTAGTGCATAAATTAAACCCTGCTTCGGGATGATTTTAACCCAGAACTACACAGGGAAGGAGAGTCTAAGAAATTAAACTCCCAGCTTATCCAAGCTGACAACCCAGCACAGAAAAGCATGAAGATAGACTCCTGGAAAATACACATTCTTCTACGCCACAGCAACAGTATTTGTGGAATGCCGATTCCATATTTAATACATCCTGGGACACACAGGGGTGTGTGTAAGTAGATCTATGTAGACCTATGTACTGCTGAAACAAATTTCAGTTTACCTGTAGTTCAAGGTGTGGAATCTGACAAAGAAGCTGAACACTGTCAGAAGTCTTTGACTGAAATTGCATTTTGTTATTTCCCAATTGAGTCTTACCAAAAAAGCTTCCTTGCTCTAAAACCTTTGAACTTACACAAGATTTGACACATGTGCTCCTTGTCACCAGGGTATATGAAGCAGCCATGACAGCCTAGCTACAAATGCTTATTCATTCTTTTTATTTTATGGTTAAACTTCATTTCAGCATACTCAACAAGATTGTATATTTTACTCTCTAGCTGTGTTTTAAGTTTTTTTAATTTCAGTTATTGCTGGAAGCACTATATTAGAAATTAAACATTTTTAGCACTTAAAAAGGAGGAAACTTTCAGGACTAAAAAAAAAAAAAAACCTCTCCAAGTCATAGTCCTACTAAAAACATAAAACCAGGAAAATAATTGTATATATGCATGAAATATATCTAGAAAGCCACGAGGAGGGGAAATTTGTACCAAATAGATAGGATGGGAAGCTTTTCATCAACCTCTTTGTACCTTTTGGTTTGAGTAACAGTTCAGATGTATTCTGATTGAAAAACAGTTTTGTTTAAAAAAAAAGTTTCAAAATTGGTCTTCAATTTTTGTTTTAGTATAGGACTCTTAAAATCTAGGATTTTCTCTTTATCCATGGGTACCTCAATTTCCCTTCCTTGAGGAGAAGAACTATTTGTCCCTCCATCTGATTTTATGATAAACTTGCTGCTGGCTTTAAGTTTAATTGCCCAAGCTCATAGCATCCAATAAAGTTGGGCAGAGAAGATAGCTGCTTCCTGAGGTTTTAAAACACTCAGCTCTCACATCTCTGGCTCCCTCACATCCTCCAAGCTAAGGTTGCCAGATCCTTCTTTCAGTGCTTTAGCCAAATGCATCATGGTCCCACAGTGGTGGTGTCAGAATCATTCTTCCAGGGACAATTAGGGCCCAGTGCTTTACATCCTTCTGATGTCCAAAGTGTATTCCATGTCAAGCTAAAACTTCTTCCTTCAGTTAATCACATCCCAAGAGCAACTGAGACCTTAAATTTATAAGCTCTCAGCAAGCACTACAACTAAAACTCTACTATTCTCACTAAAATAGGTATATTTTATTTGATACTTTGTGTTCCAATAACTTCATGGGCAAGAGGTAGGAGGAAGAGCTGGGAATCTCACCCTGCAGTGCCCCCTACTGGTCATTTTAAGAAGAGGCTGAAGGAATGGAGGGAATGGTAGGGACTTTCTAAATGGTGCTAAGAGATTCTTTCTGTGGTAGGGCTGGGAATTTTCCCCCCATATGTGCCCTTCGATTTGGGTATCATTTTGGTACCTACACTCTCCTCATTATAAGCTTACATAGAATATCTCTAAGTCACATTAGTGATGATCCATTGTCAGAAGGGAAAGAACTTCAAACTACAAAGAAAGTAGAAGAGAACCCTACCAGGGAGGGGAACAAAGTGCCTCAAATCGTAAGGGCTGCCCATCCTGGCCCCCAACCCAGAAAGTGTGGCCACAATAGGACACACATTGGTTTCATCTGCCAAAAACCCTATTCTGAAATTCTCCTTTAATTTTTTTCTTTCCCTTTCAGCATGCAAATAACTCTGGGAAGGTTAAATGCATTGGTTTTACATTTGCTTTAGTGGGATTTCCTTGAAACAGATTGGCTTTGACCAACAACTTGGTTTGGGTTTAACTGGGACTGAAAGTTTCAAGATTTGCATCAAGGGATCTGGAGCAGGTTCAAGAAAGAAGGCAGGCCCAGAGGCCTGGGTTCCAGGGGTCTTTGGGTATCCAAGGGCAGCAGAAGGACTCTGAAGGAATTCTGTTTACAGCCTCATCTTTGTGAACACTTAAATTTTCCCAAGTGTAGCAAGGTGTTCTCCCATCTCGAAGTGGGCCATGCCCCAAAGCTTAGAAAACAGATGCCAAGGCCATCCCCACAGGATTTGCAAGGGGGGCGACCAAAGAAATGGTTTTTCCAAAGGGAGCTCATCACTCACCTCCTGACAATATAAAAAGCAATGTATTCATTTAGAGAGAACAACGCTAGGAGGTAGGAGAGATTTTAAGAGAGTTGGTGCTCCAAGAGTCCTCCTCATCATGGGCAAGGAGGAAGTGGTGCCCCCCCACTCCCAACCCCTACCTTCCATGAAGGGAGGGATTCTTCAAGAGAATTTAGAATTTTTCAGTTTTTCCCCCCAGAGACTGCAGGACGGACACCTGACTTGTCCCTCAAGTATGAAAGGTAAGAAACTAGCTGAAGTATCCTGCCTAATGACAAGAAGGACAACAAAGGGAACAGCCAGCCTTTCCAGAGCTTGGCGTAACAAAGATGTTCAGGAGTTTCCTGTTGGGCAACCATAAACCCGCATGGGGGGCGGAGGAAGACTTGGGTTATCTTAAATAGATCCCCTAGAAGGTCAAAGTGATCCCAACAGAGAGACATCACAAGGAGTTAAGAGCTGAGAAGCACAAACGTCCACTGCCCATAGCAGGGGAGCAGCAGGTGACAAAATGTTATGACTGAAACCCCTGAAAGCTCACTGAAAGCCTCCCTCCCCCCAGGAGTAAATGCTAGCACTGTAGCATCCAACCCACTCAGGCACCCCAATGCCAAATGACAACTGTTCTGTCAAATAAGACCTTCCAGGTCCTGCTCACATCCTCCCACTGCCACCCAGTGCAGTCCAAGGAGTGGTGCTGAGGCAGAAGAACAAGGGAAGGAACAGAGGAGCCAGCCAAGCCCTCCCCTTCTCTCTACACAGGCTCCCAACTCAAAGAGCCTGAGTAGGGAAGCAGAAAAACTTGGCTTCAACAAAACTTTGCAATGCCAGGGATTATTCCTTTAGCTATTAGTAGATAAGGAAGAAAGACAAGGGGTTCCATTGCAGTTGGGGTGATGATGCTAGAATACATTCTGTGTATGCCTCTAAGTGCGAGGGAAACACAAACACCTGAGACCCCTCAAGGTGTCTCGTTTGATCTTCTAAGTGAAGAAACAAGACTTGGGAAGGATAACAAGTAGTACTGAATAGCTCTTTCCAAGCCACAGTCACATATGTTATTACTCTATTTCATTCCCATCATCATCTCCGTTTCAAAGATGAGAAAACCAAGGTTCTGAGAAATAACTTACCCTGGGAGCAACTGCACCCTTAACGGAATTTGAACCTAGCCTATCTGACTCCAGGGTACTGAGTGAGGGCACCATTTGTAAAACTCAAATTTCAACTTCCCTGGAAAAATTCTGGAAATTTCAATGGAAAAAAAGGATTTGGTGCTTTACTTCCTAGTTACTAATCCGTAAGTGTGGTCCACCGACTAAATACCAGCAGCCAAGCCTACCAGCCAACAAATGTCCCTTGGGGATGACCATTAAAAATACTGACTTTCTGGGGCACCTGGGTGACTCAGTTGGTTAAGCATCTGACTTCGGCTCAGGTCATGATCTCACAGTTTGTGGGTTTGAGCCCTGCGTCGGGCTGTGTGCTGACAGCTAGCTCAGAGCCTGGAGCTTGCTTCGGCTTCTGTGTCTCCCTCTCTCTGACCCTCCCCTGCTCATGCTGTCTCTCTCTCTCTCTCTCTCTCTCTCTCAGAAATAAAACATTTTTAAAAATACTGACTTTCCTGTGCCTTCTTGAACTCCTTAATATACTCTTGAAAACTGATCTTCAGTTACTTAAACACAATTAGGAGGTCCCTTTTACCTTGTCAAGCTCTGGAACTCTAGATCATTTCATTGTTTCTCATAAGCTGCCCCAGTCTCCAGACCATTTCACTGCCCCAGCATACAGGCTTTCTGGTGTGCTATGTTTCTCCAAAACCCACAGGAAGCTTTGCTTATTTCTCAAAGCTTAAATAGGGTTTCTTCACACTAACAAATTCCAACATGTGTTGTTTCCATAAGTAGTTTAATGTTATAAATGGTTTTTAATTATTTAGGTCTGGGATACAGTATTCACATTTTCTCAAACAGCAAGGCAGATTTTATTAATTCAGATTATTGGCCAGCTCCCCCTTCTCTTCCAACAAAAAGATGGAAGAGGAGGAAGGACAAAGAGGAAGAAAAGTAGAAACAACCCAATGCAATAATACAGAAAAATAAATTCAAGCAGGAAGGAGGTTTAACGCTCATCCATTCTCCTGGGATACCAAACTCCTGGGGTTCCTTTATCATGGCAACCACTCCAGATACAGCTATTTCATTCTTAGTTACACCAACCTCTGAGTTCTTAGCAGGAAGCTGGACTCGCAGTGTGCTTATGACCAAGGTACTTTTTGGTCCAAGAGGGCAGCCCAGAAATCAATTTGCAACTTTAAGAATGCCACAAGGTAGGGGAAATGGAGAGGCAGGATTCACTGCACTCCCACCACCAACCTTAGGAAAGTAGACAAAAGTTCCCATTCTGGCTTGGCCTGGGACCTCAGAACAGCACTAATACCATATAAGCCTCAGAAGGGCTATAGTTTGGGCTGGTGGGCTTGTCTGCCACGTCAATGGTCACTAAACCTAGGGGTTTAGGCATTTCCCTCCCATTGGTTCCAAAAAGCAAACGCCAAACTAGCTCAATTTCTAGGCCTCCCATCTCTGTCCTGTTAGAGCCTGGTTTCTTTCCCTCAGCTTCAATATTCTGAACCTTGGCTCTCTACCCCAGCAGGATGCACGAACTACTTCCTCTCTCTCATCTCACTTACTATAAATTTTGCCTCCATCCCTATCTTCACCTCCTCTGGGTTTAACACTTACCTCTTCTATCATTTGAGCCTCAGCCTCCCTGACCATGATCTCCAGGCCAATTCTCTGATCCAGCTCCAGCAGCACAGAAGAGCCTGTTTTACAGACGTGAAAAACAAGTACAGTGAGCTTAAACTGCTTGCCCCAAGAAGGAAACCTGACTATATAACCCAGATTCTTATCACCTGCGCCAGTGGTTCTCAAACATTAGTGGGCATCAGAATCACCTGCAAGGAATCACGAGATTCCTGGGACCAAATCCCAGCATTTCAGATTCGGCAGGTTTAGCCCAAGGTCTGACCATTTGCATTTCTAACCAGTTCCCAAGTGATGTTGATGTCTAGAAACTGCACTTTGAGAACCATGCACCTATACGCTTGCTTCTATACTGTTGTCTGCATTTAATACAGGCCAATCAAATCATAATCATTATAGGCATCAGTATTTTTCAAAAGCCCTTCAAGATGATTCTAACATGTAGCCTGAGTTGAGAACTACAGATACATCCTTACCAATTAAAGCGCAATCTGCAGGCAGCAACATCACCTGGGTCCACTCAGGCCTGTTGACTCACAAGATCCCCCCCCAGATGAGTCATACCGCTTTGAAGTTTAAGAAACACTCACTGATAAACACTCTACTGCCTCCCAGTTCCCCTCCAGACGCTTAGCTCTTTACCAGGGATCCTGGAAATCACTGTATCAGTTTCAACCAGAAAAACAAAACTGGTAAAAAAAAAAAAAAAGAGATATTATTAAGAGATTTATTGTAAGGAACTGGCTTCCAAGATTGTGGGGCTGCTTAGGCAAGTCCTAAATCCATAGCACAGGCCATCAGGAAGAGAAGACTACACAGCTGAAGATGCTATCCTAGAAAAAATCTCCTCTCTCAGGAAAGCCTTGGCCTTGCCTTTTAAAGACATTTCAAAGGGTTAAATCAGGCCTGCTCAGATTATCTGGGATAATCTCTTAAAGTCAACTGACATGTTGACTTTAATCAACAGTTTAATCATATCCACAAAACACCTTCATAGAAACACCAAGCTACAAGATTGACACATAAAACACATAAAACTGACCACTGCAACCACTGAGAATGTTCAACTTAGCAACAGAGCCCATAGCTAGCACCTTCCCTTTCATACTCAACTGGAGCAGACAGCAGATCAATATATCATTCTCTGAGCACTGATGAAAATAGGAGTTGTGTGACAAGGGATTAGCTCTGCCTCCTTCAACTTTCATCATTGCCTTCCCTAGGTGCTCAGAAATCCCAATAAGAAGGCAATAAGAATCTTCACTTTCTCTAAAAAGGGCTATCAGCTTATAAAAAACTTAAATGGTCCTTACCATGTGTTGTTTGGAGACTTTTCAAATGTCTTCTAGCCTCTGTAAATTATAAATATTACCTCCATGAGCTGGACTCTGGACTTCAAATAATGCACCCTAAGATTGTGCGACATTTTTTAACAGCCATGTCACATTATTTTGTTATTTTGAGCTTCAGGTCTACTGAATAATTCTCTATGTAAATTCCTAAAAAGCTGGATTTCCCCCTAGCCCATGCCTTATGGTTCATTAATTGAACCCAATTTGAGACTTCACATTTCTTCCTTTATTCATTTTTTTCACAAGTGTGCTAGGAACGAGACACACAGTCAAGGAACTTCCAGGCAAAATGGGTCAGCAGAACCACATAAGAAGTAATATCACAGAGAAAGGTACAAAGTAAAAGTCTGGTTTGTTAATTCATTCTTATAACCTATAAAAGTCTCTTCCTTCTGTTTTCAAGTGTATAACTGCCCAACTCAGCTTCATCCTAACCACAAGTTTAATAAGCATCTTTTATATTTTTGTGCAAATTGTTACTAATATTTTAATTGCACTGGTTGATACTTCAGAAGCAATGCTCTTCGAGTTTAATTATTATACCCATTGAATAGCAATGTCCAAAAAGAGATGTCCCCATCCTAGCCCCTAGAACATGTTCATGTGACCTTATATGAAAAAAGGGTCTTTGCAGATATATTTAATTTATAAGGATCTCCAGATGAGATCATCATGAATTATCTGGGTGGGCTCTAAATTTAATGACAAATGTCCTTATCAGAGACACTCAGGGGAGTCAGAGAAAAGAGAAGGCCATATAAATATGGAGGCAGAGATCGGAGCAAAACAGTCACAAGCCAAGAAACACATGTAGCCATCAGAAACTGAAAGAGGGAATGAAGGAATCTTCCCTAGGGTCTTCAGAGGGAACATAGCCCTTCAGATACCTTGATTTTGGACATGTGGCCTCCACAACTGTGAAAGAATAAATCTGTACTGTTTGAAGCCACCAAGTTTGGGTGATTTGTTATAGTAGTTCTAGGAAGTTAATATCATTAATTTCCTACCTATTGTGCATCACCTTGTTGTGTGTACTAATAGGAGAGAGATGTTGTGTGAAGAGGACCATCAAAGGAGCATACAGACCTCAGAGACATAGAGTAGGGAGCCAGGTTAAGGAAGGGAGCTGTGAATGACAGGAGTTTTGACTTGACTTGGTCCAAAGGGCAGCCACAGGCTCTTGATTAAAGTTGGGGTTTTTTTTACGGTTAAGCTGGAAATAAGGGGCAGTACCTGTGGGTATGAAAGCAGGGAGAGGTGGTTTCTGAAGTCAGGATGCCATTAAGACATACAGTTTCAAGAGTCTGGACATTAGAGGAAAGCAGTGTCAGAGGAAGAAACAAAGGGAACTAATATACTAAGCATAGAGAATTTCACCCAGATCTCAAAATCAGAGCAGGAAAAAAAGCCTCTGTCCGACATCCAGATAGCCAACAGACACATGAAACAATGCTCAGTGTCACTCATCATCAGGGAAATACAAATCAAAACCACACTGAGATACCACCTCACACCAGTCAGAGTGGCTAAAATGAACAAATTAGGAGATTATAGATGCTGGTGAGGATGTGGAGAAAGGAGCACCCTCTACACTGTTGGTGGGAATGTAAACTGGTGCAGCCCCTCTGGAAAAGAGTGGAAAACTATAGAACTCCCCTATGACCCAGCAATAGCACTGCTAGGAATTTACCCAAGGAATACAGGAATACCCTGTATGCATAAGGGCACATGTACCCCAATGTTCATAGCAGCACTTTCAACAATAGCCAAATCATGGAAAGAGCCTAAATGTCCATCAACTGATGTATGAATCAAGAAAATGTGGTTTATCTATACAATGGAATACTACATGGCAATGAGAAAGAATGAAATGTGGCCATTTGTAGCAACATGGATGGACCTTGAGGGTGTTATGCTGAGCGAAATAAGTCAGGCAGAGAAAGACAGATACTATATGTTTTCACTTATAAGTGGATCAGGAAAAACTTAACAGAGGGCCATGGGGGAGGAGAAGGGGAAAAAATAGTTAGGGAGAGGAAGGGAGGCAAACCATGAGAGACTCTTGAATGCTAAGAACAAACTGAGGGCTGATGGGGGTGGGGGAGAGGGGAAGAGGAGTGATGGGCATGGAAGAGGGCACTTGTTGGGATGAGCACTGGGTGTTATATGGAAACCAACTTGACAATAAACTATGAAAGAAAGAAAAAAAAAAGCCTCTGTCCAAACTGAGAACACTGGAAAGAATAGCTAGCTTGGTGTAACCAATGTCCATTTGAATATCTGAGCCCTGCACTTTGTTGACACATGAACAAATTGCCTGGATTTTCAATAACAGTGAGAGAAGTAAGGTATATATCTCAGTAATTAAAGAATATCTTTCCCGTTCTATTAGTGATTTTCCATTCTGGCTTTCCACCCCTCCTCATTCTACCTTCCACCTTAAAGGTTTCCCTTTGCAATCAGCAGTCACTCAACTTGGGACATTCAATAACTGTGAAATAACCCTAGTCCAGTCATGAAAACAAGTTCTGATCCATTTGTCCAGTGACTGGGCATGCATCACCTTAACAAGAGCAGGTATCATTAAACTCAAACCATTGGAACACAAAAAAAAATGTAATTTGTTCCACTTCTCTGCTAATGAGATGTTTCATTAGAACTTATATTGAGGGAGAGGGTAGCATGAATGTCATTGAATTGGTAGATGTTTTAGCTCAATAAAATAAAGAGCTGTGAGAAGAAACATCTAGCAGGCAGGTGAGGAGGGAGGGGGGCAGGCACATAAGCAGTGCCCATTTATATTTGTCAAACACATTTACTCTAAACTTAACAACTTTTAACAGCAATTTGTTTAAAATTTCTTTGATTTTGGGGGCACCTGGGTGGCTCAGTTGGTTAAGCATCTGACTTCAGCTCAGTCATGATCTCGTGTTCTGTGAGTTTGAGCCCCGCATTGGGCTCTGTGCTGACAGTTCGGAGCCTGGAGCCTGCTTCAAATTCTGTGTCTCCCTCGCTCTCTGCCTCTCTCCTGCTCACTCTCTGTCTCTCAAAATAAAATAAAGAAATTAAAAAAGAATTGAAAAAATAAATAAAAAATAATTTTTAATAAATTTTCTTTAATTTTATTTTTTTATATTTTTCTTTATTTCTAGGAGAGAGAGAGAGAGAGACCACGTGAGCAGGGGAGGGTCAGAGAGAGAGGGAGACACAGACTCTGAACTAGGCTCCAGGCTCTGAGCTGGCAGTCAGCACAGAGCCCGACACGGGGCTCCAACCCACGAACTGCGAGATCATGACCTAAGCAAAAGTCGGACGCTTAACCAAGCCACCCAGGCGCCCCTCTTTAATTTTATAAAAATTCTATTAAATTTTTTTTAAAGTGCATAGCAGTCAATTAGAGACAAGAATCCATTACAATAGCATGCAGTAAAAGTTGTAGGATTGAATCAGACCCAAAACAAAGTCAACCAAGGTGTTGGGACAGAACTATATGAGGTTGAGACCCCTCATATAGTTAGTGAGCCCCCTCACTAAGAATCAAGACAGAATGAATCAATTCATTTCAGAAATGTTTATTGGGTGCCTCCTGTGCATTCTGTCCTGTCCTAAGTGCTGCTGGGAAGAGTGGTAAAGACAGTCCAAACTTCTGCTTCCTTAAGTGGCTTGCCTAAGAGTATGATGATAATGAGACTCAATTTCCCAATCCAGTCAAAAAGATCCAAGTGAGTTTAGGTCCTTAGAGGTGAACAGGATATATTCACACAAAAACATTAATGAAATGTAAAAGATATAAAGGAAACTCTAGCCTTTCAGTTGTATTATAGCCACATGAACTACTGATTTCAGGAGTGGATTCTTCCTCTTTAAAAGGAATTTGGGGGTCTTTGCCGTAACAGAAGAGTTCTGTATCTTGATTATGGTGTTTATACAAAGCTACACATGTGATAAAACTGAAAAGAACAATTCACACACAATTAAGTGCATGTAAAACAGGCCAAGTTTGAAAAAGTTCTGTAGATTGTACCAGTGTTGCCTTCCTGGTTGATACTGTACTCTAGTTAGGTAAGATGTTACCATTGGGAAAACAGAGTGAAGGAACCTCTTGGTACTATTTTCACAACCTCCTATGAATCTATAATTATTTCAAAATAAAGTTTTTCCAAAAGGGATTTGAGAATAAGAGTGTTTTTGTGAGTCTGATCCACCCAAGATAGAAAACAGTCTGATTCTGGGACTCTCATCAGAGTTCTAAGCACATCCCTAGAAGGAGGAAGGTTAATCCATGCAGTTTCCTCAGAGTCCTAGAAATCAAGCCTCCTCCTTGGCAGCTCTTTTAACTCTTCCCAGGATGCCCACACCAGAGGCACACATAAAAAGCCATGGCAAACACTGGACTCGGCCTCAGGAAATTCTTCCAGAATGCCTCCACATAGCCTGCCTGGAGCCTTCTCACACATCACACATGGTTCTCAGTTCTCTTGGCTTCTCACCTTGGCTCCCTCTCTGCTCGTTTCCCAGGGTGGAGCAGGTAACAGTGCCCCAGACTCTTGGCACTGACCTAAGACTTTGTGGAGTAAGACCCAGACATCACCTCTTAGCTCCAAACACGGATATGCCTCTGAAAAAGAAGACAGAGGCCACGTGAACTAGAGTCCAGAGGGACCACCGATGGTCCCTGGTTCCCTATCCATCCAATCCAACTCATTTTTTTAATGTCTTTGTTCTGATTTTATACTCATCTAGCAACAATTGATTATGACTTGAACTTTCAAGCAGATTTTCTCACTGGAAGGAAGGGACCAGAGAAAATAACCACTTGTTATCCCAGTTATTACATCTCCTGTTGCAAATAAATCAACTTCCATTCTGGTTTCAGCAGGAGTTAAATCAGTCCCCTCGGTATAGTATGTATGACTTGACTCCAGAGCCAGATTGTTTGAGTTTAAATCCTAGCAGTACCCTCACTAGCTCTGAGACCCTGGATTTTACCATTTACTTGCTATGGGGCCTCAGACAGAACCTACTCTCTGAGGCACTTTTTGTTTCCTCATCTGTAAAGTGGGTATAACAATAGAACTTACCTCATAGGGCTGTTGAAAGCATTAAAAGGAGAAACACATCTAAAGTACCTAGAGCTGTGCCTACATAGTAAGGGTTATGGCGTAGTTATTATCACTGCCTGGAAATTAATAAATGTTGAAGCCTATAAAGCTAGAAGGTGGACCCTGTAACCATAAGAACTGACTTATCCACAATGACACAATAGGCGACCCAAGCTGAGAAATAAGCCATCTTCAGAGACTTCCCTTGCCCCCAAGTCCCTGTAGAATTGGTAGTTGGTCTGCTTGGTGATAAAGAAAGGACACACACTAATCCTAAGTTTTGCCCTTCAAGGGCAGTGATTCAAGTCCAAGAAATTGCCTGGTGGTTCAGACATATCTGTTACTCTGATGAACTGATTCACACATGGAGTAAGAAGAGTTCCAAAGACAATCCATGTAATCATGTCTGAAAATATCCCCTAAAGCAGGGTTTTGAGAAATACTGCTTGAGAAACTACAGCAAATCAATACTTCTGTTTACATGAAGCTAGGGGAAGCAAAACTGTTGCAGGTTCTATCTATATGATAACAAATCAACTACTCAAGAAAGTTGACTGGAGAAATTAATAAATCAATTAATTCATTCAATTAACTTGCCAATTTAGTAGAAGAGTCAGTTAACTTTGTGTTCAATTCAGTCAAAAGTATTCAACATGTTTTGCGATAATCACAGACTTTACCTATGGCTCACTTGCCAACAAAATTAAAATGGCAGCTCACCCAGGGAAATACACAAGGGTTAAAAAGTGATTACACTATTTCATAAATTACCAACACAAACTAAAAATTAGATATGGAAAGAGCTTAGAGAGTCAAGCTATAGCAGCTGCTTATCATTACCGCCCCAAAACATGATCCTGGCTAAGTTGCATAAACAAAAGACATACCAGTCACAGCATAATTAATCAATACCAAAGTAAAAGCTGAATCAGAGCAGGTAATAAGGGTAATTATGCAGAGACACCTGGAGGGAACTGATTCCCTTAAGTCAACTGGGGAAGTGATATAGCTGCCTTCCTGGAGAGACAGAACTGGCTGAAAACTTCTTTGGTTTTTTCTACTGGGAGTCACAAATGCAAAAATCCTATGTCCATACTATGCACAAGTCTAGAAGCTCAGAAGTTAGCAAAATAAAACCAGAGATGGAAAAAAGAACACATTTCCAGGGACCACTGTGACCTAACAGAACTCTCCTAACTGTCCATTCGTAAATGTGTCAGGGGTAGGTGGTGTGGGTTGGAGAATGGAGTTAGATAGAACTCGGAAGTGCCAAATAACAACAGCCAAGATATGCTGGGTGCTTACTATGTGCCAGGCACTCTTCTAAGCACTTTCATACATTAACTCCTTTATTTCTCAGGAGAGTAGTGTAATTAGTTTCATCTTACAGATGAGAAAATTGAAGTAGAGAAAAATGAAGTAACTTCCCCAAGATCCACAATGAGTAAATAGTAGAGCTGGGATATTTTATCTAGGCAGTATGGTGTCAGAGTTTATTTACTTAAATACTATATTAGGGGGTTAAACAAAAGAACTCCCTTAATGCACTATGGAGTCAAATGAGAAACAAAGCAATCTCTCAAGTCCCCTTTGCCTTTAAAGTGCCTCCAACAATGAGGATCAGTACATATAAGGGCAGTGTCTGCAAAGAGTCAGTCATTTGGACTTGTGGCGCAAACCCAATGAAATCTGTAGAAGACTGGAAAGGGGCGGGGCACATGGGTGGCTGGTGGGTTGGACATTCAGCTCTTGATTTCAGCTCAGGCTCGGGTCATGATCTCACAGTTCGTGGGTTGGAGATCAGAGTCAGGCTCTGCGCTAACAGTGTAGATCCTGCTTCGGATACTCTCTCTCCTCTCTCTGCCCCTCCCCTGCTCACGAGTTTTCATACTCCTTCTCCCAAAATAAATAAATAAACATTTAAAAATTAAAAAGTAAAAGACTGAGGGAGAAAGGAAGGAAGAATTTGGTATTGTGAAAAAATACTCACCACGCATCACTCTCCCTTTCATAAGCCTTGGCACAGCGTCTACAGGCTGACCACATCCACAGGGTACCATGCCTGTGAGGCAGGGCAAAGACTCTGAAGTAGTTCCTGGCAGAGGAGGAGAAAAGTCAGGCTTACAAATCAGTGATAATGAAGTGCACCTCACTGCCTGCAGCCCCGCCAGTGCCCGTGAACTGCTTGCAGCTCCTGGCACACATGCAGCCCCAGCCCAGGGCAGGGCAGGCAAAGGCCCCTCTCCTGTTTCCTAGAGATTTGGAAGGAGGTAAAGGGTAATTAAGCCTGTTGTGCACATAAAAGATCTCATCACAAGGAAACACTATATCCACCTGAAAGGGAAAAGTGATTATTACTAGAGAAAAATGGAATATTCTGGGAGCCGAGACAACAACAGAGTATGTCTCTCCTGGAACAGTTAAATTTGGGCACAGATCAGAAAAAGAACCAAAATAGAGATAAGTGTAGCTATTTAGAAAAAGAAAAAAAATCTATTTTAAAACATCATCAGTCCTATACCCAGCTGCATTGCAAAACAGCTAAAATCTGAAAGTATGTTCACAAAAGGAACTGACTGGAAAACCAGAGAGGTGTCCTGTGTCTGCTCAGAGTTCTTATTGGACCCCTGTAAGGAAGATGGAGGCCTATTCTGTCCTTTATCCTAGGAAGCACAGTGTCCTGAGCAGGGAGCAGCAACACCCAAGCTACATGGGGCTTTTAAGGGAAGAAGGAGGACAGTGAAGGTGCCTGGGTGGCTTGGTCAGTTAAGCATCAGACTCTTGAAATCACTACTCAGGTGGTGATTTCCTGGTAATGAGATCAAGCCCTTCATGGAGCCCTACATCAGGCTCCTCGCTGAGGGAGGAGACTCTCTCTGCCCCTCCCCCATGTGAACGCTGACTCTCCCTCACACTGTCTCTATCTCAAAATAAATAAATAATAAACATTTAAATTTAAAAAAAGAAAAATTTCCACAAAACCTTTGAAATGACTGAACACACCAAAGAGAAAGGTCCTGTTGTTGTGGGGCTGGAGAGTATTTTTTCCTCTTCTTTGTAATGATTCAAACACTGAGGGATGCCATACCAAAATAAGGAAGCAGAGGGGGGAGGGGGATCCTGACGGAGCTTGTGGATGCAACATATGGAATAAGTTATTGAAGAAAGTGGCTCTAACAGAGTTTGTAAAAGTTGAGGAGGGGCGGTTATGCTTCTTTTGGAGACAGAGAAGATTGAGGGCGTGGTGAAAAAATAGCAAAACGGGATTAAGATAAACCAAAAACAGAGGAGAAATATTGGGCCAGATGAACTTTCACCCTCCCTAAAATGATTTATGTACTTACGAATAGCTAAACTGGACTTGATTTCTGGGGGTGAAAGTTGCTGGTGAACCTACACGAATCCAGCATTTCTGCAGGAATTCTAGGCAGAGATACAGTTCTACAGGCAAACGAAATATCAAACTTCCATGGCAATGAGGTTCAATATTTAGGTGGGATAAACCATTACTAAGTCTTAGACTTGACCATCTCACTCTGAAGAAGGAAAAGATGGAGGATATGGAGTGAGGAGAAGTAGAAGAAGAAGAGAGGAGCTGATTTTACAGAATTCTGAGGAAAGAAGAGGTTCACTTCTTTTTTTGAATTCTGTAATCTAGTCTTTTATCACTTCTAAAAAAGAAGTTTCTCTGTCTCATTTATGACTTACAGGTATCAGAAATCAAGAGAGATCCACTGTAACTAAATGCCCTGTGAGGACTCAACCAGATCTAACCAGTGGCTTCCATAATAGTTTGAGCCAGAGAGAGTTAGGCAAAATAAAGATTGTTAGCACACTGGTGTGCTAAATGCCAGTGAATCTAACTAACAAACTGTCACAGGGCAAAGCAGGAGAAATAATGGCAAGGAAATATAATGAAAGACTGAGAAATTTGGTGTCAAGTGTCAGGTACTAGATAGGGAGACAGAGAGTACAGAATTGCCAAGTCTAAGGCCCAAAGAGTCAAAGGTTGACCCTGAAAGATTTATTACAGCTTGAGATCCATGGAAGGGTCATGAAATCAATGTAGTCCATTTTTTGCCAGAATTAAAAAAAAATAAGATAAAGTGGAATAAAATAGATTAAGTTAGGATAAGATATAAAATAAACTACAGTAGACTATACTAGAAGAGTGAACTACATTCTATACTAAGAATAAATACTGTTCAATGAAGCTTTTAACTCAGGGATGTTTGTGTGTGTGTGCGCACATGCACTAGTTATAAAATACACACCTGACCATTTGTATTTACCAAAAAATGTTGAAACCACTGATAAGTAGAGGCTTCAGGGGAAATGGGGGACGAGGGAGGAAAGAATTGTAAAATATATGAAAACTGGAATCCTCAGCAAATGCTACAATAGTTCTAGTGCCCTCCTTGAAGAATGAAAACCCAAAGAATCAAAATAATGTGCCCAAAGTTCTAGGGTTCATGACAGTGTGGATAGTGGTATCTTCATGCTGTACTGTGAGTGCCTAACATTAAGTTTTTGATTGCCAAGGCATCCATTTTGAGAAACACCCATCTTAAATAAAAATATTGTCATCTGGGTGACAAAGGTACCAGAAAAACAGCCAGATAAGGAATTAGACTGCCCCCACATGAAGTTTGCTCTTTCAGAAAGCCCTGGGTAACCCAAGTAACTGACCACCTAAGTGACCCTCCTTCTCCCTTCCCACACCCTAATTCCTGCTGCTATGCTCTAAATTAGCCAATAAAGAGTGAAATTGCACACCTTGGACATCCTATCCTCAGACCCTAACAAAAGCAAAATCCCAGGTTCATTTCCTCTCCCCTCCCCACTCCACCCCCACCTTACTCCCTTGCTTTTAACTTCACAGTGTGGTCTTTGGGTGTGCCGTGTATCCTTCAGGACTCATGAGTAATAAACCCTGATCCTCAAAATTCCCTGATGGTTTTGCTGAAGGGCATACCACAATCATAATAAAAAACCACAAGGGCCAGTACAGCCACAATATTGGCCCAGGCTGGAGAAATGTCTGCAGGGGCTCCCTACATGTAATACCAGCTGGGCTTGGCAAGTGCCTCAGGCATTTTTAGCTGAGAGCATCACTGTATAGGCTGGGACCACACAACAATGCCAATAAATGCTTTTTCCCCCTAAACTATAAGGGAAACAGGTTGAGAGAGTAGGAGGGAAGGAAGCACTTCAGACAAACCTCTGCTTTGAGGAGTACCTTGGGTTGGTTTCACCATTGAGGGGGACAACAGTTTGTAATAACAAGTCTCTGTTCTGCCCCCCACCTAACTCAGGTGGTCACTCAACTTCCGTAAGCCCCGGTGTTTTTCCCCTGTAAACTGGCACCAAATACTTGGACTGAACCCTATTGAGTGCTACCAGCAACCATTCCCCTCTGCTTATTTCCTTTCAGTACCCTGACTTTGTTCATTCATCTCCCCCGCTCCAGGTGACCCAAGGGTAATGGACTCCACACCCAGCTCCAAGAGTGGATCCTGAATAGTCTATGCCAATCATAATAATCCCATCCTTCCTTGCCAGTAATTAGTTCAGGCACCCAAGTCAGTCACTGCAGGTCACCCCTCCACTCCCCCACTCCTTTATGAAATAGACATATTACCTAAAATTAGATAACCTAGGTAAAAACATTTTATAAACTGCAGAAAATCTATACAAATGGCAGCCTTTTCCAAAATTATAAAGTTTCCACTAACCTAGATAGAGGGTTTTTAGGAATAGTCCTTAACTATTATGAGCCTTATGTCCTTTCTTATGGGACATATTTGCCCTCTGTCTTGACCTCTGAACAGGGATTGTATTCTGTAACAACACCTAGTGCATTATCAACACTTAATAAATGCAAAATAATGTTGTGTTAACTACAAATTGCCACCAGATGTTCTTAGGGCTTTAGAACCTTCAGGTGAAACTGATTGCACAAAATAGTAGTTTAATTATTACATCATCCATCTCAGTAATGGAGAGTGTCTGTCTCAGCACTGAGATCCAAGGTTAGACTGTTGCTGCAGGGCTTAAGTCCCGGTGCTCAATATGTGGTCCCTAAAGGCACGTTTTAGGAAGAGCCAACAATCAGCTTCTCTGTACATCAACATCTTGAATTATTTTGTTCAAAGACAAAGCTGAGCATCCAAAACAAGATGTCAAATAAGAAGATGTAAAAGAAAAAGAAAAGTTTCTGGCTGAAATGAAGTTTAGAAAGACAAGTACTTCCAGCAGTGCAGACAAGTAACCAGAAGCATTACCCATAAGTGGTTAATAAAAAGATAGGATGACAAGGTTGTTTAGAAGAGCCATAAGGAGTAATCTCCTCCTCTGAAGGGTACCAGGAAAGGAACAGGATTCCTGAACCCTCAGAAAATATTCCTCCCATCCAGTGGGTTTTAATCCTGTCTGTAAATTAGAATCACCTGGGGAAGGGTGGGGGTGGGAAGCGATTAGTACCATATGTCTCTGAACACCCCAGTGAATTAAATCCGAATTCCTGGGGGAAAGATTTAAAGTACACATGGACTACCAAAATCATTAATATTGCTAATATCACTTAGGCACTCGTTAGAAATGCAGACTCTCCAGCCCCACTCAAGCCCCCATTCAAGACCTACTGAATCAGGATTTGCATTTTAACAAGATTCCCAAGTGATTCTTGTGCCCATTAATGCTGGGAAATGCAAGCTCAGAAATCAAAGAAATTTATTTTTCCTCTCATAACAGTTCCAGTGCAGAGTGGCAGGGAAGCCTAACTCCACAGTCTTTCAGGGACCCAGGTTCTTTCCTTTATGTTGCTCTGTCATCCCTAGGACCTTGCTAACTGCTCCCTGGATAACTATGGGGTCCAAACAGCAGCAAGGCAAGGGAGCACTGGAGGAGAACCTTCAACTGCCCTGAGGTGTAACACCAGAAGTACTATACAATGTTGCTGCTCTGAAATTAGTCACAGCGTCACATCTAATTCAAAGGATGTTGAGAAAGTTAGTCTAGTCACATGTCTTGGAAGGAGGAGAGGACAAATTTTGGTGAACAAAAATCAGTCTCCATGCTGGACATGCAGTAAGTGCCTAATAAATGATAGCTTTTAGTAGAGCTATTATTATTTTTTAATGTTTATTTATTTTTGAGAGAGACAGAGAGTGAGCAGGGAAAGGCAGAGAAAGGGAGACACAGAACTCGAAGCAGGCTCCAGGCTCTGAGCTGTAAGCACAGAGCCCAACATAGGGCTCAAACTTATGGATCACAAGATCATGACCTGAGCCAAAGTTGGATGTTTAACCCACTGAGCCACCCAGGAGCCCCAGAGCCATTATTATTAACCAGGATATATCCTTTACTAGCTCAGAATACAAATAGTGTTTAATTTATTTTACTCTTCTACTGAATTGCTTGAGACCCAAAGACCTTAGAGCAGGAAGTGTAGAACTCCTTCCTTGGGGCCTTTCCCATTCCTCCATCCCTACAGGATCCAACATCCTAAGATCTTTTTCAGTTCTAAAAGGTCAATCAGAGGCTCCTGCATGGCTCAGTTGGTTGAGCATCCAACTTCAGTTCAGGTCATGATCTCACGATTCATATGAATCCAAGCCCTGCTTCAGGCTCTGTGTTGACAGCCTGCAGCCTGCTTAAGATTCTGTGTCTCCCTCTTTCTGTGCTTCACCCCCACTCTGTCTCTGTCTCTCTCAAAAATAAATAAACATTAAAAAAATAAAATAAATAAAATGTCAATCATACTCCCAAATGCCAGATCAGAGAAATAACTAGGAAGTTCTACTAGCTCACCAGGTACCATTTCTTTGGGGGCTATCACATGGGCATACAAAACATTGTCAAAATTACCAACTTCTACTCAAGACCAGTTCTATTTACCAAGTTCTATGGTGAGGGGACTACCTTTGTCAAACCATAAGCAAAAATCCCTTAATAATATTACCCCAGGGGTAAGATGTTACTAGGCACTCATGTGACTTTTCCTTTTATAATAAAAATTGGCTCCAAGGCTGCTAATGGATGTTAATGACTGGTTCCATTTTAAAACTCTCATCTCACCAGGGCACCTTGGTGGCTCAGTCAATTAAGGGTCTGACTTTTGATTTCAGCTCAGGTCATGATCTCTCCATTCATGGGTTTCAGACCCACATGACAGGCTCTGCACTGTTAGAGCAGATTCTCTCTCTTCCTCTCTCTCTTCCTCTCTCTCTTCCTCTCTCTCTCTCCCTCTCTCTCTACCCCTCCCTTGCTTGTATGTGTGCTTGATCTCTCTCTCTCTCTCAAAATAAAAAAATAAAACTTTTTAAAAAAGTGTTTAGAAATCTCATCTCACTAGTTCTCAATACCTAAATCTCCTCAAGACAGGCATCATGATTTCTGTTTATTGTTTTAGAAGGGAATAATTTAAAAGAATTTAAAAGGAGGAATTTTAGAAGGAAGAATTAAAACATTGGGCCATCTCCAAATGTCCATCAACTGATGAACAGATAAAGAAGATGTGCTTTACATATACAATGGAATACTACTTGGCAGTGAGAAAGAATGAAATCTTGCCATTTGCAACAACGTGGATTGAACTGGAGGGTTTATGCTGAGTGAAACAAGTCAGTCAGAGAAAGACAGATATCATATGTTTTCATTCATATGTGGAATTTGAGAAACTTAACAGAAGACCATGGGGGAAGAGAAGGGGAAAAAATAGTTTTAAACAGAGAGGGAAGCAAACCATAAGAGACTCATATAATGGGTGGTGGAAGGTGGGGGAGGGGATAGGAGATGGGCATTGAGGAGGCACTTGTTAGGATGAGCACTGGGTGTTACAGATAAGCAATGAATCATGGGGATCTACTCCCGAAACCAAGAGCACACTGTATGTATGTTAGCTAACTTAAAATAAATTATACTTAGGAAAAATAAAATAAAATAAAATAAAATAAAAACAAAAATTAAAAATTGGGCCCTCTCCATAACCACAAAGTCAGCACTCAAAACCTGGGCTTCCTGGCTAATAATAATAATATCTAACATGCATTAAGCACTTTTTAACACCACATACTTTTTTAAAATTTTTTAAATTAATGTACATACAGAAAAGCACACAAATCACAAATATACAAGTTGGTGAATTTTCACAAACTGAGCACATCCACGTAGTCAGTTACCACAACAGGGAACACAACATTTCCAGCACCCCTAGAAACCCTCCTGATGCAGATTAGGTAGTCATCCTCCCCAACTAGGGCAGTCACTATCCTATTTTCTAGTTTTCTATTTCTGATCTTTATATAAACAAAATCCAAACTGCATCTACCTTTTGTATCTGGCTTCTTTTTTTTAATTTCTTAAATGTTTTTTTACTTATTTCTGAGAGAGAGAGAGAGAGAGTGAGCAGGGGAGAGTCAGAGAGAGGGAGACACAGAATCTGAAGCAGGCTCCAGGCTGTGAGCACAGAGCCCAAAGCAGGGCTCAAACCCACGAACTGTGAGATCATGACCCGAGCCGAAGTCTGACACCTAACCGACTGAGCCACCCAGGTGACCCTGTATCTGGTTTCTTTTATTCTACTACATTTGTGAGATTCACCCGTGTTTTTTAATTTTTTTAAGTTCATTTATTTATTTTGAGAGAGAGAGAGAGAGAGAGCACGAGCCAGGGAGGGGCAGAGAAAGAGGGAGAGAAAGAGAATCACAAGCAGGATCTGCACTGTCAGCACAGAGCCGGACTCAGAGCTCAAACTCCTTACTCATGAGATCATGATGTGAGCTGAAATCCAGAGTCAGATTCTTAACAGACTGAGCCACCCAGGTGCCCCAAGATTCATTCATGTTTTTGCAAGTACATAAGGTTTATTCATTTTCATTGCCATATAATATTCTATTACATAAACATATAGCAATTTATTTATCCATTCCACTGTTGATGAGCATTTGGTAGCTTCCAGTCTGGGGCTATTATAAATCCTGCAACTGTGAACATTCTACTACATGTCTTTTGGTAAATACATGTATCCATATGTATCATATATATACCTAGAAGTGGAATTACCAGGACATAGGGTATGCATAGTGTTCCACTAGTAGACACTGACCAAATACGGTTTAAGTGCTTCACATGTATTAATTCACTGAATCCTCATAATAGTCCTAACAGTGAAAGTGATATCATTAGTCCCCATTTTTATAGAAGAGGAAATAGAATCACTGATAATTAAATAGGTTAAATAACACAGCCAGTTAAAATATGAATTCTATTATATAGGGCTTATTTTTTAAATGTTTACCTATTTATATTTGAGAAAGAGAGAGAGAGAGAGAGAGAACACAAGTAAAGGAAGGGCAGAGAGAGGAGATAGAGAATCCAAAGCACACTCCAGGCTCCAGTCTGTCAGAACATAGCCCAACACAGGGCTCAAACCCACAAACCATGAGTTCATGACCTAAGCCAAAGTCAGATGCTGAATGGACTGAGCCACCCAAGCATCCCTTAAATAGGGTTTAAATTCAGGAGGTTTAGGCCCAGAGCTGGTACCCATAACCACCACCCTGTGTTCTTAAGCCAGAATTCATTCTAGAACTGTGCCATTCTGTTGTTTTGCTAACTCATTTCCCCCACCATGCATTGTTACAAGAACTAGAGCACACACATACACATGCACACAAGACAGGTCTGGGAATGACAATCAGTGTCAACAGTATTGATATCATTGATATAAAACCAGCCACAAGCTGGTCATTTTCCTGGGCAGTTTGTGTCTACATGAAAAGTTCAAACAACCAAGGACTATTTTTAACTTTATTTCTAGTGGAATTAAAAATACAGGGTAAGCAAGACATCCTCAGGTACACAGTATCAGACATTCTATTTTAACTGGAAATCTTGGAGCCATACTCACCTCAGCCTCCTATAGCAAGTGGCAATTCTACATGATCGTTCACCATATTATCTGTGCTAGGTGTTTTGAAGGGGTGTACACTGGGGAAGCACACATGGGATGAACACATTCCCCATCCTCATGGATCTCACATCCCTGTAAGGAATAATAATGACAGGGGCGCCTGGGTGGCTCAGTCAGTTAAGTGTTCAACTTTGGCTTAGGTCACAATCTCACGGTTCATAGGTTCAAGCCCCACATCTGGCTCTGTGCGGACAGCTCAGGGCCTGGAGCCTGCTTCAGATTCTGTGTCTCCCTCTCTCTCTCTCCCCATCCCCCACTCGCACTCTGTCTCTCTCTCAAAATAAACAAACATTAAAAAAAGAAGAAAGAATGATGACAGACAACAACATTAAGTCCCACGATGTATTTATAGGACTACAGATACTCAAGAGAGTAGTGAACTACTTCTCATTGACTCGTCAGGGCAGACTAAAGTGCTGGTCTTATTTTAACTGAATAATAAAAGCTTGATAAGATTTCCCAAAAAAGGCAGTATGGTCGGGGAAGGAGTCATGGAAGACCAAATGCTTCTGGAAAACAGCCAATAATGGGATATGTTAGAAACTGGAGCACATGCTGGACAGAATAACAACACTGCTAACATTTACCGAGTATTTACTATGTTCATTCTCATCTGATCTCATGACAGCCTGATGAGGTAGACACCATCATTCCCTTACAGGTGAGGGTCCAGGTATTTGTTCAAGGCCACAGCACTGGTGTCACTGTGCCAGCCTCAGTTGTGGCCCATCTGACTCCAAGCCCCCACTACACTCTAATGTCTCCTGCCGGAGGTAATGGGAAACGGATCTGAGGGGGAACTAGATGCCTGGACTTCATATGGCAGGCAAAGTAAGGACATCAGAGATTTAGTAAGAAACTAAGAACATAATCAGAGCAATGCTCTAAGAACAGAATACTTCAAACTGTGGGTTACTATGTATGAGTATGTCATGGGATCTATTTAAGTGGGTTTTATTTATTTATTTTTTTTAATGTTTTATTTATTTCTAGGAGAGAGAGAGAGAGACAGCGTGAGCAGGGGAGAGTCAGAGAGAGAGGGAGTCACAGACTGAAACAGGCTCCAGGCTCCGAGCTGGCTGTCAGCACAGAGCCCGATGCAGGGCTCGAACCCACGAACCGCGAGATCATGACCCAAGCGAAAGTCGGACGCTTAACCGACTGAGCCACCCAGGCGCCCCTAAGTGGGTTTTAACTAGCATCTTTTTTTTAATGAAAAGATAGAACAGATTCAAATAGAAAATATTAGAATGCATCTCCATTGACTAAAATACAGTTTTATAAAACTTCTGTCTCACTTTAGGTAGGTAATATACAGGTAAGTAAGTAGGTGATTAGATAGATAGATAGATAGATAGATAGATAGATAGATAGATAGATAGATGGCAGGGAGATGTATGTTATACTGTGCTATTATCTAAAATGTACTTCTTGGGGCACCTGGGTGGCTCACTCAGTTAAGCATCTGACTTCAGCTCAGGTCATGATCTCAAGGCTCATGAGTTCAGGCCTCGTGTCAGGCACTGTGCTGACAGCTCAGAGCCTGGAGCCTACTTTGGATTGTGTCTCCCTCTCTCTCTGCCCCTCCCCTGCTCATTCTCTGTTGCTGTCTCTCAAAAATAAATAAACATTAAAAGAAATTTTTAATGGACTTCTTACTGTAGGTCAGGGTCAAAAAGTGTGAAGTCCTCAGCTCTAAGAAGCCTTCCAGGAGTGCAAACATACTGATCTGATTGAAGGAAGAGTGTCTGAGGGCAGGGAAACCATTTTGAAGATATCTGCAGATATTTTAGTCATGGAGGAGACTGAAGTGCATGGTAGCAGCTGGATTCGACAGAAAGGGTGCATGGTAGCAGCTGGATTCGACAGAAAGGGGTTTTGTGTAATAGGTACATGTGTTCCCTGACTTCATCTACACTGGAACCTCATTCTCCTGTTCTCTGTGCCCTCTACAGGGATCCTTTGAAGGCCCCTTCTGACCTGCCTGCCTACTTCCTAGCAGAAGACTTCACTTCTATGTTCCACCCCTCCCCAGAGCTCAAGCAAAGTGGTGATGTGTAGGGTTGTTCTAAAGTAATGAAAGTAACTCCTCTCTCTTTGGTCCAGTAATCTGTTACAAAATACATCCTGGCTTTGGGGAGAAAACATTAGACAAGCCCAGAGAGGTTCATGACCCTGAAGATGGTCTTTTCCTCTTGGGCTCATCCTTAGAGGCCATCCTGACTCTCTCAGTTGCTTTGCACTTCTGTTGCCTCCACCCTGGGCTCCCATTCAGTCCTCACAGGAGCCTTGCTAGGTAAGTACTATATCAGTAACTCCATTTTTTAACAGATGAAGAAACTGACAGTCAGAGAAGATAAGCAATGCCTTCAAGTACCCACCACCCTCAGTTAGTAAAGAGGAGAAATGAGATGGCAACCCATCTAAGGTCACGTGTTTACCACCCATTGACACACTGCCTTTCATTAAATTATGTTTCCTGTAGATCAAGAGAACTTAAAATTTTTAAGATTGATTTTATTGTACTATACCACAGAAAGCTAAGATATGGACACATATCATGTAGTTAATTGGAAGACTGAAAAACAAGAAGTTTCAATGTCTCATCCAAGACATAAGCCAGTGACAGAACTAGATCCAAGACCAAGGCTAGCAAGGCTAAGTGACATATAGCTGTTGGTTCAAAGAATTTTAATGTAACTATACTCAGAGCATAGACATTGGTCTAATTTTCTGTCAGAAGCCAGTGTGTAAGTTCATTGCTCAACTTCTTCCCTGAAATACACTTTTAAACTCCTCCTGGCTGATTGAACTTGCTAGGATTTTCCTTCACACTCACAACTCATCCTCCCTATGTACACAAGACAGTTGCTGGAGAATGTTGAGAGTACAGACAGATTCTACACACAGTGGGGAATCACAATAACTGTAGAATAAGGCCAACTGGCAAGAGACATGTGAACTTATATACACTCAAATATCCTAAACTAAAAAGATCTCCCACAGACAAAATTTAAGAAGTAAGTTGTCTGGGACACCTGGGTGGCTCAGTCGGTTAAGCATCCAACTTCAGCTCAGGTCATGAACTCACAGTTCATGAGTTTCAGCCCGTGTCAGGCTCTGTGCTAATAGCTTGGAGCCTAGAGCCTGCTTCAGATTCTATGTCTCCTTCTCTCTCTGCCTCTTCTCTGTTTGTGCTCTTGCTTGCTCTCTCTCTCTCTCTCTCTCTCTCTCTTCCTCTCTCTCTCTCTCTCCAAAATAAATAAATGTTCTTAAAAAAAAGGTGGGGGGGTTAAGAATTAAGTCGTCTGGGGCACTTGCGTGGCTCAGCCAGTTACACATCCTGTTCTTGATTTTGGCTCAGGTCATGATCTCACAGTTTATGAGTTCACACCTCTCTGTCAGTTCAGAGCCTGCTTGGGATTCTCTCTCTGCCTCTCTCTGTGCCCCTCCCTCACTGGCACGTGCATGGTCTCTCTCTCTCTCTCTCTCTCTCTCTCAAAATAAATAAACTTAAAAAAAATAAAAGCAAATTCCTACTCTTGCCTCAGGTTTTTTTTTAAATGAGAAGGAGAAAAAGTAACCTTAAAATAAATAATGAAAGCATGTAAACTCTAGTATGACATGGTAAAATGAACATGAGTTAAGACCCAATTTCAAACCCCAGGCTATATGACTTTGGGCAAGTAACTCTACCTCTCTGTCTCTAGTTCTTTAGCTGTGACAATTAAATAAAATAAGTTATATAAAGAGCTCAGAAAACAGTAGGTGTACAATAAATTATATTACAGACGTGAGATTACTACACCCAAATGGTCACTGCCCTGCGGCACGCGGACGCCTCACTGCCAGGTTGACAGGAGGATAGAAACCATTACAGTTTGGTTCAGGCTAAAAGAACTGGCCTGACTTTGGACTTATTTGTAGAAAAGGAGTCCACCAGGAAGAAAATCACAGTATTCAAAGGCAAGCTTGGATCTGATCCAGCCTGACACTTAGACCCAAGGGGTTGGAAGTGGAGGCCTGGAAAGCCAGTAAGAATGTGTGTGAACTGTGGAGATATTTATAGTTAAGTGGATGACAGAATTTGATTCCAGACAGACTCATTCACGTTGAATGTCATAACCACAAGAGACAAGATGCCATCATGGGCCAGGGGTTTGTCAGGGTCCTTGCGGTAAACTGAGAAATGGCCCCCAAAAAGATATCCATGTCAAATCCCTGGACTCTATGAATGTTACCTCATTAAGAAAAGGGGGTCTCTGCAGATATGATTAAGTCAAGGATCCTGAAAGGAGAAGCTCATCCTGGATCTGGGAAAGCCCTAAAGGCAATCACATGTCTCCTTTAAAACTGACACACAAGGGGTGCCTGGGTGGCTCAGTCAGTTAAGCATCCAACTTCAGCTCAGGTCATGATCTCACAAGTCATGAGTTCAAGCCCCACACTGGGCTCTGAGCCTGGAACTGCTTCAGATTCTGCATTTCCTTCTCTCTCTGCGCGCCCCCCCCCCCTTTCATGCTCTGTCTCTCCCTCTCAAAAATAAATAAACACTAAAAAAAAAATTGCTAATTGACACACAAGACAAGACATACAGAGGAGAAGGTAGTGTGAAGACAGAGGCAGAGACTGGAGTGATGAGGCTACAAGCCATGGAATGCTAACAGCCATGGGAAGCTGGAAGAGGCAAGGAACAGATTCACTCCCTGAATCTTCAGAGGCAGTGTGGTCCTGCCCACAACTTGATTTCAGACATCTGGCCTCTGGAACTGAAAGAGTAATTTCTGTTGTTTTAAGCCGCCAAATTTGTGGCCATTTGCTATTGGCAGCACTAGCAAATGATTGCAGCCCTGGACAGTGGTCTGGGGTTTGGATGAAGTTCAAGCCCAAGAAGAGAACCAGACTTCAATCTAACAGTAGAAGAGAAGTCCATCCCACAGGGGTCCATGGGGCAGACAGCAGTGTGGCCTTTCACTCACCAGATACCAGAGTTAGGCCATCCAGACCAACTCCAGATTGAATCATGATGGAGAAGAGTGAGCAAGTCCCGAATCCTTGGCTCAGAGGCTGGTGGAGTTCCTCCTTCAGATGAGATATTTCAGTACCCAGAGCGGGGCAGGCAAACAGAAATGGACAGAGTAATCAGTGATGTTCTGCCAGTAAATATCTTGTGGAACCTGGTCATATGTAGTCTAAGATGAGTTGGTTTCGGGCGGTAGGGGGAGAGGGGCTAAAAAGAAAGCCAGAAAATATGCTTCTCCTACAATGGAGAATTCACATGCAAGGCACATGCCAGCTCCAGGGGCGCAGAGCTGAGGCCAGGCCTTGCCCTCCCAGAGCTCCAGCTCTGCTCAGGCCCTTCCCTGTAGCCCCTACATTCTCTCTTAGAATGAGACCTCCCCACATGCTCGACAAGACTCATTCTCCGTCAGGCAGCCAAGAGCTTCTGTGGCTTGAAAGGACCATTTCATGCCCATGTTAATAAGAAAGGAGAATCAGGGAAAGGAAGAACTGACCATCTCTACAGGCTTCCAAGTCATAGGTCACAGAATCAGCCTTCTTTTTAGAGGACAATAGGGATTCCCTGATCCCTAAAAGTACTATTATAATAGGATTTCAGCTTAGATCTTCTCAAAAGCCATACTTCTCCCTCCTAGGCACTACAGAAGAAACAGATATGCATCAGCTACAGCCCCTGTACTTCATGGAGCCTGTGTCCTCATATGCAGTATAAGGTCTACACATAATCACTAAACTATAAAGCGGCGGGTACATTAGAGTGACACCGACAATCAGAGATTAAAGAACTTGAAGGGATAAGAGATGTTTTTATTGATATGCCAATGCAGGCATGAAAGGGTTCCCAAATGTAGCAATCTGAAATTAAACTTGCATCATCAATTGCATGGCCACCAGAAAGAGTCTTATCCAGAATAACCAGCATGATAATGAAATAAGGCAATGTAATGGCTGCAATGAAAAAGCTCTTAATAATCAAAGAATTTCTAAATTGTTTCAATTCTCTGGTCTTGATTGCTCCTTCTATAAAATGGAAGAGTTTTATACATAATCACCAAAGTCCTTTCCAGCCTCCAAATAATCTTTGGGCAGTTTACCATAAGAGAGATAGCTCTGTTGGCTTTATCCTTCAGGACTTCCACACGTTTTTCTGTGGATATGGAGAGCTTCTGGATTTTCAGAAACCTATAGGCATCTTTTTTTTAAGGCCATAGAATGGTTGACATGTGGAAATGTGACTGAGAAAATAGAGTAGACGGTCTGCTTAAAACCCTGGGTTCCTCCCTAAAAGGCAGTATGGCCAATCAGGGAATGGAAGACTGATAGGCACAAAACTTAAGCCCCGGCCTTGAGACAGTCCTGAGTCCCTCGGTCAGTTTGGTTCTCACTTTGCTTTCATTCTAACACCTAGCTGTAACACCTAGCTGTTACTCCTACTCCCCACTCCCACATAGTTCTCCAATCGATCCTTTTTTTTTTTGGATCAGGTTTAACTTTCTGAAAGTTGAAAATCATACAGCAAAAACTAATATGAAAGAAGGAGGGGGGAAAGGAAGCTGCACTTGGAGTACTGTAGAATGGAAAGGAACATTTTAATGTTCAAGCCTCAAAAGAAAGGCTGGACTACTGACTTCTTAGAGGGCTGATTGGTCTGAGCCACATAGGTTAGCACTTGCCTCTTCAGGGTGATCTGTTGGTTGGTTGCTATATGGAGGGTGATAAAATATCTATTTGGGCGGGGTCAAAAATTGTATTACACTCTTAAAGCACATCTGTGAATACGGGCCTTTTGAACAAATGACCATAGTTCACTAGGCTTCTGTGCTGTCAGAGGCTGCTTCCTAAATACCAACTTTGAACCTAGTTCTGCCATATGGACACATGGGGTCAATGAAAAATAGTGTCCAAGGGGCCCCCAAGCATGAGAAGTTCTGGCAAAAAGTGACAAGTTTTATCCAGGCCGCTGAAGAGAAATGTACTGAGACTGGAAAGACGAAGGAGGTGCACGCCTTCGGAACGTGTCTGTGGATCGAAATACACCCTAACAGATTTCTGAGAGAGCCCCTGGCGGCCATGTTAACCTTGGCATTGTTATCATTAAAAGGCTATGCTCATTTCTGGCACCTAACATCGGACACATTGACAGCAACAGGGTTGATGGAAGAGGAAAGAATCTGTTTTGCAGTAAAAAAAGATTTAAAGAAAAAAAAAAGGCAGTTCTCAGATTTCTCAGGCCATTTGAAATCATGCCAGAGAAATACTTGATTTCAACATTCTTAAGCGCTCTGCGATGATGCTGCAAGTGGTGTCCCCCACGTGTGATGATGTATTTGGGGGCCAGAGTTTTCTCAAGATGTTCCAAGCCTGCAGGCTCCTGATCCTTTTTCAAATTATGAAGATGATAGTATCCCAGTGAGGGTTGTGATTAGCCTAAACTCTCCACAGCTGTGAGAGTTGAATGCGCAAATTCCAATAAAGATTCTGCATGTTCTGGACTGAATTTACCTACACGACATCGAGGCCTAACTCAGGGACCACTTAAAAGAACTGGAGCTGCCTCAGTGCTGTTTTGTTTCTTCCACAGCATCAGCTGCTGGAGGAGGTGGGGGCTGGGGGGGTTGGGGGGGGACTGGCAATCATTCTGGGAGGATGTCCCCTGGCACCACTGTCCCCAGGGAAGCACTGGATGTTCATTTAGAAGGTCTGGGGTATGTGGGTGAAAAGCAGGGCTGGGAAAATTAAACCCAAGTACATGGGAATTTAAAGAGGCCTTGCAATTCATTATGTGAATAGCCAGGAGGATTATAAAACACCTTGTAACTGAAGAGGTTGGCCTGGAGCTGTGTGGGACCACAGAACCAGCTGTACCGCCACCCCTAACTCATTTCGAATGGTGCTAGCAAGAAGGCAGGCTCAGAGCTTTCCTCAGTTACTTGGAAAAGCCAAAAGGGATTCGTTTCCTTATTTTGGACACCTTTTTCCTACAATACTTCCTTGGAATACTAAGTAATGTAATAATACACAGCCTGCCTGCTCCTTTTACCATGTTTAATAATTGTATCATCTGAAGACACTTCGCTCTTCTCCCTTATGACACATCTGATACTACACATACTGTCCAAAACTGGGAAAGACTTAGGGGACAAGCCACTGTCTACACATATCAACAAGTATAGAGATAATAAATAAATAAAACTTCTCACTTTGGAAAATAAAAAGAGAATGAAAAAATATATATAATAGTTTTTTCTTAACCTAATACGATTTGCATGAATGTAGCATCTTCTAAAGCTACGTAAACATTCATCATGTACATCCACTTCCATTGTTTACAGTCCACTGAAGCACACCTGGTATCACTCCTGACACCTAGAGATGTTTAATAATCTACTCTCTATGATTTACAATTTATCACATAGACACACACGTATGTGACATGTGTCATTTCTCGCTGTAGACACTGAACTTTTCTCTAAGGCAAATCAGAAAGACAACATGACTAAAGTCAAGAGACCCAATGGAGAGCTGAATGAACTTTAAGCAAAATTCTGAAAGCACCAGTCTCTGGACGATCTATCCATATGTGGTATTTTATTAAAATGAGGGTGGGAGTGGAAGAAGATGGAAACAGGCTCCAAATTTTTCTAACATTCATAACAAACAAAACACGCAACTACAAGCATTTCCACTTTTAACATTTCACGGTCCTTCAAGCAAATCTTCCTCATGCCAATAGGTTCTTTCAACTATTGGCCATACCACCTCAGATTTCACCATTTCTAGAGAAAAATCAAGTTACTAATTTAAGCCTATTAAACTGGATGGCGACTGTGCATTACTCCCCGTGGAACCCATGTTGCAAGGGCAACTTCAATATCAAATGGCTTATTCCTATCTTTCTGCGGGAGGCCATTTCCAAGTACAATCACCCAGCAAGGCAACTGGGGGGGGGGGGGGGGGCTAAAAAAAAATTCAAAGAACTGAGGAGGAAATCAGACAGTATGTCAGGATTCTTAGGGCTAAAACAAAGCGGCAGGAAGAATAAGCAGAGCAGCCCTACGTGTAAGAGGAGTGTTGCCTTGCTGGGAATATTCAAGGTTGCTCTGACGGTAACATTAGTGGTTGCTGGTAGATGCTTGACAATCAGCTCTTATGGAGAAAAAGCCATGTTTTATAGCATTTGCAATTTCCCTGGTGTCATTACACCCATGAAGGCTGATTTCAAACTACCCAAAGTGATATCCCTGAATGAGATTCACACTAACAACTACTGTATAATATTTTAGACACAACAGACATAACTAATCTGAACAGCATAAATTATAATAAAATGTGGTGAAATAACTAGACTATGTTGAATTCTGAAACTATGTTGTTTTAGTGTCATTATTTTAATTGTAAGCTTACATAATTTAGTTCTAATTGATGGTTGCATTTAACAATTGGCTCCCAAAATTCATAAAAATATAAAGATGGGCTCTAGTGAGCAGGTACCTTTGGCGCCAGTACACCACTGCACTTTGCTCCTCAGGGACATTGAAGGCATTTTTAACAAACAGCAAACCAAATAAATGAAGCTACTAAATCACCTGAATCAAACTACTTTCAGAGATTCTAAGGGTTACACTGTGGGTAGTATTTACAGGAATACCATTAAATGACAACACCTTACATATGTAGCACGCATTACACTCTTCAAAGTTTAGGGCACAGTCTGATCCTGCGTAGTGAATTTAAACCGGTGAGTAATAATAGCATTTTAATGTCTTGTGCATAAAAAGAGACTCCTAGGAGCTATTTGTCCGAGAGAGCTGCAGGGATGGAATTGGGAGCCAGACAAGGAAACCTAGAGCCGGCCAGAGCCCCTAGGTTCCAGATTCCGTCCTGGAAACGGCTCCATTACTGAGAAAGCAAGCGTAAGTTAGTGGCAGGCTTTCATCGCTCTCTCCTGTTTTCTGCCTCTAACTTTAGAAAACGGACTAGACCTCAGTTTTTTCTGATAGAAAATAGTTGGACGGAATATGCTCTAAGAGTCCCTCAGAAAGATAAATTAGGACCATAATACTCAAATACGTTGTTATCTGATAGAACAGCCTTGAATTGTTTTTCTCCCGGCTCCAAACATACCTGTTACACTGTACACACTCGTGTGAAGAGTCTACATAGATCTCACTGCCAAAATTAACAGCAGCAGTAGTCGTGGCCGAGTGGTTAAGGCGATGGACTAGAAATCCATTGGGGTCTCCCCGCGCAGGTTCGAATCCTGCCGACTACGGGAAGATAAGCTTTTTTTTGCTGCCGATACTTGTTTTCGTTTGGGAACTTCTCAGTTTTTTCCGCGGATTATTTAAGAAATTTATGAACATTTGGAATACAGCGGGGACCCCAGTGGGACCGTAAAAGGAGCGCATGAAGGAACTAGGGTGTCGTGTGATTGTGGTTACAACCTGGGCCCAGGAGGGGGAGACGGGACAAAACACGCCAACATGGAACGAAGAAAGGCAAAGCGTCAAGAGGTCGCGCAAAAAACGTACAGCTCGGACCTCCGGCCGCACCGGTTGCCCGGCTCCGCCAGAACTCGCGGACCCACTGCGTCCCTTTGCGCGAGCACGTCAGCGTCAGGGCCCCGCGGACGCGGGGGCTGCCTAAGGATGACGAGCGCATGCGCGGGAGTGGCAGCTGCGAGAGCGCGTACGGTAGAGCCCAGCGTTGCCCCTGGAAACCACTCGACGCTGTCGCGACCAGAAAGGGGGGAACGACGTAACGATTCAAGATGGCGAAGGACCTGGACGAGCTCTTGGATGAGGTCGAGTCCAAGTTTTGCAGACCAGACCCACTCAGACTGGGCATGGTCGAGCGGCCCAGAGGCTGCGGCGGCGGCGGCGGCGGCATCCTCAGCAACGACCGGAACCGAGCCGAAGCGAAAGAGAATCTCAGGTTAACAGGCGGGAGGGGTTTGCTGTCCTGGTAAAGCCTGCTTCACGCCCTAAAGCCGCCCGCTGCCCAGGATCGGCAGCTCCTCTCCCTAGTCGGGCCCAGATCCTCAGCTTCCCGCTTCTAGGGCAGCACACACCTCAACTCCCTGTCCGGGAGGATTTGGGCATTTCTTTACAAGGCCCAGTGATCCGTCCCTGAGAGCCCTCACCCAGTCTCTTTCACCCAGAGTCTCAGGGGCCAAATGGATCCGGGGAGAGGGAGGTGCCGCTTAGGGGCCCTCTCCTGAGCCCCGCCCTAGAGGGCCTGGGACCTGGGTCTCTGTCTGCCTTAGCATGTGTTCTCATCGCCCGGTAAGGTTCGTTCGCACGGAGAACCTCAGCCTATGATCCAATTCGCCAGGCAGAATAACCTTTGGGCCATTTGTTCGAGAAAACGATTCCGTTCTATTCTGTGTCATAATTAGCTATTTTTTTTAACTCAAGAGAATAGAGTAAGATTAGATTTATGACGAGTCGTTAATTATTGTGAAGACAGTGTTCGTACAGCCACCTACCTTCTTTCCCCGTGACCCCTAGGTAAGTGTCTCAGGGAATCTCAGGCATCCAAATTGAAATTTCAGATTTCTTAAGTATTCTGTGTTTTGATCCTAAAAACTACCTTTCAAATTTGTCCATCTTTTGATTCTGATTAATCATAAAATAATAAGGCTTCCTTTTTCCTCTCATTTTTTCCTCCATCCCAAAAAGTCAAAATTTGTGCATCAGAATGAATATTGATTGCCCTTCAAAGTGATGACTTGAGAGCCTCTGTAGTTACTCTGTTAGAAATGTTTGTGAAATTACACAGAGGCAGCTTTGGAACAACTCAAGAAAACCATTCCTGCCAATTTATGGCTGCACCTGTAGTTTGGTTTTGTTTGGTCTTGATGTACACGTGCATGATTTCCCAGAGGTGTTTACCCAACATTGGTACCCAAATTATCCAGCCTAACCTCTAGTGACATTTGTTTATAAAAATTGACCCTCAGAAGTTAAAATTATTGAAAAGATTCTAAAGTTCAGAAACAAATTCTAAAAATTAGCTGAGTATTGGGCAGCATTCTAAAAAACAAATGTAGAGCCAACTAAAATGACTACTTTGAAGGGGCTAATGCTTATTGGACTGGTTATGCAAGTATTACTCATTAATTTCTCTATTAGTGCCTGGTTTGCTGGAGGTCTTCTGTACTCATTCCCAGTACATCCACCATCCCCATCCCATAGCAATGTTATTTTGTATTTTGCAATTTCTTTGGTTCTTTTTATTCATTCCTGTGGGGAATGGAGAGAATTTATCGGAGCCTTCGAAAGCCTTCATCTTAGGAGAGCTAGCATGCAGACTGGTAGGATGCCTTGGAGCAAGCTGCTCAAAATGGAAAGGGCTCCCAAGGTGTATCCTCTTCAAGAAGAGGTCCTTTTATGCCTTTCTCCATAGCCTGTTCTTACATTACTAAAGTCCATCCAAAATGTTTCTGGCATCCCATCCCACCTTACTACATCAGATTTTTAAGTAATACTTTTACAAAAGCTGTAGCAAACCAGTACTGCTGTTATTTGAGTGTTAAAACTTTTCATTTGGTGATGTACTTGTTAAGGTGAATTATGCCAAAAAAAAAAAAAAAAAATAGCAGCAAAGGCCCTAAACCTAACACCAAATACAGTCCCTACCTGTTATATAAGATCAAACATTAAAATTTTATCATGAGCCAAAACTGATATTAAAAATTAGGAACCTATTTATATTATGAATTGATTAACAGGAGACTACCTGCCAATTGTATAGCAATGTAGCCAGTATCTTTTTCCTTATAAGAGTTAAAATACTGAAATTGTCTCTTAAAATGATAGCTCTACAAATAATAAAATAAATGACCATGCTACATCTGGACACCAGGAAAAACTGCTTACATAAGAGGTCAAAACCTATACAATTTGTTGAAGTATTCAAAATGATAAAGAGAAGGACATGGTTAGTTAAAAAAAATTAAAAAACTGTGGATTGAACTGCAATAGGACTGAATGGTTCAGGATGATACAGATGGGAATATTTACAGATATCATAACCTCCTAGATGATAGCTATAATAATAGCCAACATTTATTGAGTCATTTCTATATGCTGAGTGCTTTGTATGTGTTATATCATTTAATCTCCACAACCCTATAAGGTGAATAATATTATTATCCCCATTTCACTGACCAAACTAAAACTTAAGTAAAAGTTACTTGCCCAAGGTCATATTTCCAGGTCTACCAGGATACTATACATCTAGATTTAAGCTTTTATATATACCATTTACATTTAATTGTGGGTCTCAGCTGTATGTATATATATATAATATATATATATATACAGAGTATATTATTTTTATATATATAATATATATTAGAGTATACCTTTTACTTTTGACAAAAACTGTATCTTTAATCAAAATTAGAATATAAGAAGCTAAGTTGGGGGGAACCAATAAGTGTTTATGAACCTTTGATAAAGATTATTGTATTTTAGGAATGCCTGGCTGGCTCAGTTGGGCGAGCATGCATCTCTTGATGTTGGGGTCATGAGTTTGAGCCCCACGTTGGGTATAGAGATTACTAAAAAAATAAATAAATGAACTAAAAAAAAAGATTATTGTATTACAGCATCAAAAGACAAAAAAAAAAAGTATTCTAGGGTCCGTTAAAATTTGTATGAGTTCTCACTGAAATAATAGCATTCTTTTTTTTCTTTCCTTCATTTCTATAGTAAAGCATAGGCAATTGTATGCATCATGAAATGGCATAACAGACTAGAATCTTACATAAGTGTGGATCCCTAATAGCATTCATTGGGTTCATAAAGTTTAAGTGCATCTGATTTTTGAAATTGTGAATACCCTAAAAACTAAAGGAGGAGAGAGTTTCAGGAGAACAACTTAGCAACCTGCTGTCATAAAAGAAATTGAAGGAATTTGTGTCTCACAGCCTTGAGTATTTCTGAAAGATTAAAAGAGGATTGGAACTGAAAGCATCCATTGAAGTTAGTGATGTAGACAGTATTGACATTTGAGAGAACAGTTTCACTATAGTTGAGGGATGTAGAGGACAGAGATAGTATATTACACCTGGAAAAAGTCTTAAATAGTTGTCTAGATCTCACTTTTACAAGCAAAATATCTGAGGTTCAGAGAGGTTAAATAGTTTAAACTAGGTCAGTAGTTCTCAGCCAGTGATGATTTACCATTCAAGGGCCATTTGGCAATGTCATGACATTTTTAACTGTCACGGCCGGGAAGGTGTATGCTACTGGCATCTAGTGGATAGAAGTTAGGATGCTGTAAAACATCCTGCAGAGCACAACCGCCCTGCTTCTACCACCAAACACACACACACACACCGAAGAATAATGTGGTACCAAATGTCAGTAGCTCCGTGGTTGAGAAACCTTCACTCAGATCACCATCCAGTATATTTGTGAGGGAGTAGAAATAGAGGATATAGACTTCAGTAGTGAGTAAGAGGATGGCAGCTCAAGAATTTTTTTGAGTCTTGCGCATACTTGTAAGTCAAGAGAACAAGCCAGTGGCTAGTGGAAGACTTTAAGGATAAAAGAGAGGGAGCAACTTAAGAGGCAAAGCCTGGAAATAGATGGAATCAGACATTCAGTATTAAGCAGCAGTGTCTGGATTTTCTTACATTGGGTTAATTATTCCAGGCAGTAACAAAGGACTATAATCCTGAAGTTAAGAATTTTCAGGAGCACTTGGGTAGCTCAGCTAGTTGAACTCCAACTCTTGATTTTGGCTCAGGTCATGATCCCAAGGTCATGTGATGGAGCCCCACATCAGGCTCTGCACTGAGTGGGAAGCCTGCTTAAGATTCTTTCTCTAAAATAAAAAAATAAACAACAACAAAATAGAATTTTCAGAGTAAATACATTTCTGAAGTCAGAGTCTAACTAAACTTATCTTCTAAAATATATACTTTAATGGTCTAATGAAATTATGAAGTTGCTGTAGAGTATATATAACATATAAACTCTAAAAAAATTCATCTTGTCTAGCATTAGGTGTGCAGACTGCCCTAGACTGAATTCCAAACCTCTCTTCCCACTAGTTGTATGACCTTGGGTAAGTTTCTGAATCTCTCAGTCCCTGCTTCTTCATCTATGTAGTAAGTATTCAGTAAATGTTAGCTATTAAATAGAGTTTTGTGCAGTAATGGTTCATATCAATAATCCTGTGATGGCTTTCCCTGCACAAAGTAGAAAGGTAATTGATATATTCTGTCAAGCGAATGCTCTTTATAGATAGAGAGAGAGAGATAAGATCATTTGATTATATAACATTCAGCTCCTGTAGTAAAGAGATATGGTTATTTGACTTACAATGAAACTCTTAGGGAAACAAATAGAAAAACTAATTAAAAGTATCTTTGTTTATAATTCTCAGGTTCTACTTGTAACTGTACATATTTTGTGTTCTTTAAATAAGTGGTTGATGTAATTTAGAAAGATACATGCACAGCTTTCTCTTGAATATAATGCAAAGCTTTAAGTATCTTATTTTAGGTGTGAAATAGTAAAGTACATATGTGAATTTGTACCTGATAAACTGCATCTCTGTGTCCACAATCTTCAACTTTGCCTATAGAAGGAAAAAAATTAACATCACATTTATCCTTCTGTTACCAACTCTAATAATAAACCAGTTAGACAGAATTCTTCTGACACTGGCTGACTTTATCTGCACTTAAGCTTCAACTGTTTTGTTTTCAGATCAACAGAAACATTTGTGAAAGAAGATGATCTTGATAGTCTTATGAATGAAATATTTGAAGAGCCCAACTTTGACAAAAAACCTTTTGTAAGTCAAGTATTATAAATGTGCAGTAATTCTCTCGTTATTTCAACATGTTTAGAATAGTCTGTAAATGTGTAGAATGCACAGATATCTTGTCCTTTGAATTCTGAGAAATAAAATTGTTTTAAAGGAATTATTCTACTTAGAGTTATAGAAGAAATAAAATATTAAAAACTCTCAGTATGTGTTTTGCTGTTCATTTCTCAACAAGAATGAGACTAGAAAAGCTGTTAGAACGGAAGTCAGCTCACAGATGAAATTGGTTACTTACCTACATTTGTATGCTCTAAGAATATTTTTCTAAAAGACTGAAAACAGAGGTACCTAGGCATCATACCCTTGATTTCTGCTCAGCTCATGATCCAGGGTTGTGGGAATGAGCCCCGTGTGGAGCCTACTGAAGATTGTCTGTCCCTCTCCCTTTGCCCCTCTCCTGCACCCATTGGTGCTCCCTCTCTCTCTCTCTCTCTCTCTCTCTCTCTCTCTCTCAAAATAAAATAAAAATAAAAGACTGAAAACAACTTTAATTATAGAAATTTGCTTAATGTCTCAGATATAATGACATTGCTGTTATCCCATGAACCAATCAGTACATTGTATTTCAATGTTTAAGTGCTTTTGTAAAGCACTTTATAAAAAGCTCATAAAATACTATTACAGCCAGCTATATATTTACCACTCATAGTGAACATATCTTAATATTTTGTCATATTTGCTTCTCTGGATTTTTTTAAGAAAAAAAATTGCAGATATAGTTTAATAACTCCAAATCCTCCTCTACTGCCTTCCTTCCCAGAGGTAACCTATCCTTTCCATCCATACTTTTATATTTTAATTACATACTTATATAATCCTAAACCATTTTAACTGATGCACAATAGTCCATTATGTAATCCTGCCACAGTTTGTTTATCCACTTCTCTGGTAATAGACTTTTAGATTGTACCCAGTTGTTGCTTTTAGAAACATTGCTTCTTCTGATAGTCTTTGCATGGCTTCTTTTATCCACGTACAAGAGTTTCTCTAGAATGTACAAACCTAAGGGAGGAATGCTAGGTCTTAAGGTGTGCTTATTTTCAACTTTTCTACCCATTGCCAAAATGTTTTCCAAAGTGACTATACCATTTTTATTCTTCTGGCCAGCAATGGATGAGAATCTGTATACATTAATTTTTACCAGTTTGGTGAAAATATATTTATGAAATTTAAAAGAAGGAGACCAAATGGAAGTCTAAATCACAGAGACCACAAAGGAAAAAACAATCTAAGAAACAAATATAATACCAGGGGCACTTGGGTGGCTCAGTTCAGCATCCAACTCCTCATTTCACCTAAGGTTATGATCTCACAGTTCACAAGTTCAAGCCCTGCATCAGGCTTTCTGCTATCAAGCACATAGTCCACTTCTGATCCTCTCTCTCTCTGTCTCTCTCTCTCAAACATATCAAATAAATATGTATATATAAATACATCAAAGGATTTTTTAAATTTTTTTAATGTTTATTTTTTAAAAAGGGAGAGAGGCAGAGTGTGAGCTGAAGAAAGCAGAAAGAGGGAGACACAGAATCTGAAGCAGGTTTTAGGTGCTGAGCTGTCAACACAGAGCCTAACGCAGGGCTCAAACTCACAGACTGTGAGATTATGACCTGAACCGAAGTCAGTCTTTCAACCGAGCCACCCAGGTGCCCCTCAAAGAGGTTTTTTTTAAGGGGGAAGATTAAAGCAAGATAGTAGACTAAAAGTCACTAGGCAGTGGTGGTAGTAAGGATACAGATAAGAGCCACTTTTATTTTGGGTAGCCAGGCTAAAAATCAAATGACTAGTATAGAGCTTAACAACTTTATTTCTCTGAATTTAACATTTTTGCATCATAAGCAGATAGTAAATTACTAAGCTGATGACCTAGCTGGTTAACATATCAACATAGTAAGAATGATGTGTACTCTGCAAACAATGTGTCATAATTGCCAAATAGTAATGTTGATTTAATCAATAGTTGACAAAAACCATATGATGTTCTTATTATTCATGAATCATCTGAACAATTCATTACTAAGTACTATAGGACATGTATCTGTATGTGAGGCACTATCTCTTTAGTTCAAGACAGTCCAGAAAGAGAAGGAAATACTTCTCTGCTTTGGCTTTAAGATACAAAATTGAAATAATTCCTACAATGATGGGTAGGTAAACTTCGCACTTTTTCTGATGCTCCCTTTTTTTAATTATTATATCCATTTCTCCAGATCGTGAAGGAAAAAACAATCTAAGTAGACTTCTAGAGTAGAGCAGATCTATGTAAAACATAGATTGGGTGAGGAAGAGAGGTGTCTTTGAAGAGGTGTCCATGCCCACCTTGTATTTAGAAACCAGCTCGTCCTCAAGAGAATACTGCTTCCTCCCCCATTGCTCACTCATTCTGTTGAGTTTCTGAACTGCTCTCAGACCCACACAAGAAAGCCTAAGAACAACAAATCCCACTGTGGTGCGAGCCTGGATGGTACATGAAACATGTTCCCTCAAATTTAAAAAAAAAAAGACCCATCCACTTTGTTATCTTTTTTTTTTTTAATATTTTTATTTATTTCTAGGAGAGAGAGACAGCGTGAGCAGGGGAGGGTCAGAGAGAGAGGGAGACACAGACTCCGAAATAGGCTCCAGGCTCTGAGCTGTCAGCACAGAGCCCAACGCGGGGCTCGAACCCACGAACCGTGAGATCATGACCTAAGCGAAAGTCGGACGCTCAACCGACTAAGCCACCCAGGCGCCCCCACTTTGTTATCTTTTAGACATGCATCAAAAATTTTTCCAGTTCTAACAATAAAAAAGAAATAGTGAAATGAAATATTTTTGCCTCCATTAAATTTCCTCGCCTGCTAGGTAAAATGAAGGCATGTCTCTGCATAGTTTAAATTGCATTTACTCCATCTTACTTCCTTTCCTTGGCGGTGGTCCTAGTATGTGGTTGGTTTATGTTGTTTGGTACCATATACCAGTTAACACTTAATAAATGCTTGCTAATGATGATGATGTTATGTAACTATACAGGAACTACCGTATGGTTGTGACTAGGTAGTTGTACAATTTCCTTGAATGTCTATTGGTTGGTACTGTTCCATATGATCAAAATTAATATTTCTGAAGTTACCCAGGAGTTTGGTTAGTTTATTTTCAGTTCAGGTGAGTACCATTCACAGCCTTTAAAAATGAGTCTTGAGGTTTTTTTCCTCCTCAATTGAATTTTTCCAGGATAAAGTTTTAAATAGCAGGTCCTTCATATTAAATCATTGAACTTAGTATTAACTGAAGAGTTATAAAGTGACTCTAAATCTTAGCATGCTAATAATAGCCATATATCAATTTTCTAGACTAGAAGTTAGCCGAGTAATTTACCAATTCCTTAGGGACGTCTACTTCCCTTTTGCCTTTAAAAGGTTTTGATCATTGTTTTTATTTCAGTAACTTTAAAATTATACAAAATTTTTATTTAAGTCATTTAAAAAATACTCTTGCTGTAAAATAAAGAATATTAGTTTTTATGTTAGAATTCTCCAAGTTACCCTTGGCCTTTTATTGTTTTGTTTTTTTAACAGAAATTAAAATCTAAATCTTCAGGTAACACATCTGTCAGAGCTCCCATTCAAGGCCTTTGTAAAAGGTAAGTTGAGATTGCTTTAGTGAATTCTACACACTAGTGAGCAAACACTATGAGCATAGTCTAGTAGATTTTGTTACCATTTAAACAGCAGTGACATTGAACAACAAAGCACTGGTTGGTTTTCAAAAGAAAGACCAATCACAATATCTTCCCTGTTCTTATTGTCTGTGATCCCTCGGTTTAAAAGAACTTGAATGGAAGATTATTGCTATTGTAAATAATTTTCTGCCACATGAAAAAAAATAAGTGTGAACAGTACCTCAAAATTAATGTTCTGTTATATTCTTCAGTGTTTACTTTGTCCGTTATATTATTTGGCAAACACATTTTTCTGTGACTCATTTTAACTCCTTGAGTGTTCCTGAATGTACGGGTTATATCCAATAATGCAGTGATCCTGGAATAAATATCTCTTCTTTGAAAAGAATTAGCCTGCTCAGGAAAATATACTATTTGATTACAAATATATAGAGTCAACGAGGCCAAATTAACTTCTCATATGTTTTTGTTATAATTTTTTCTCCCATCTATTGAGCATGTCTAGTTGCAGCCCGGTGTACTTTGGCGGAAGCACCACTCCATGTGGAATTGGAACAAATACTTCACAGAGGTAAGAGGTCAGAAATAGATTCTCTTTCTTCACTAGGTTTTTCCCAGTTGATACCTTGTCATTAAAATGTAGTTCTTATCATCTTGCCGTCCATCTGTTTCGTGATGAGAGGTGTATTTTATTAGCCAGGCTAAGAACACTACTGAAATGTTTGTTATTCTGGGTGATATCTGTTGAAAGCTGTGATGCTGGGTGTGGTGTTCATTGTGTTGATGCCCATTTCTAAGCCCTACTTGAAGTGCCTGGTTCACTCCAATCCAAGTCTGCTTTCCAAAGGACACCAAGAGAACGTCTACCTTGCCATTTTTGCCTTCTAGGCAGTAGAAGCCAGTGGATAAGACAGGCAAAGCAATGTGGCCATGCAGCTACATGATGTCTTACCCACTGTCCTGGCCAAACAGCATGAGAAAGCTGGGTCTTGGGTACCCAGAAAGTCCTCAAGCTTGGTCCCTTGATTTTACATACTTAAAAAGCAGAAACCCTTCTTTCTTTGTCTCTTCCCCACCCCTTACACCCGCTGTTTCATTCATTACTTCTTTCAGGACAATTTTATGGTCCTGGTACCACCCACCCCGTACTGCTAGCATAGTGCATTATCATTATCATCATGTGGGAACACAAATTGGTTTAGTGTATCTTTCTGTTGTCCTGATACTGTTGATTCTATTTTTGCAGAGGCCTGTTTGCCTAGATTATTATATTTTGCCTAGTCATTTCTAAACCACTTAGTTACTTTCTGTGAATTTTTTAAGAAAGAAAAGAATGAGACATATAATTACATGTTGACAACGTTTTAGAAGGAATAATGGTTATATTGAATAATAGAAGTGGGATCTAAAAAGTCATTGTAGGAGGATTTGTAGTGTTGCTGGCCTAAAACCTAAAAAGCCTAGAAAGAAAGGCCATGGGACCGAAGGGAGGTTGGGAGTCTGGGGAACCCTGTACTGAGGACACCAGGCAGCAGATGGGCTCAGAGGGGCTACTAGAAGTCACCCGGGGTGCTGCCTGCTGTAAGGGCTGTAAATAACAATTGATAGCACTTGAATCATTGTGTGATAAGGGCCTTCTATACAAAGAAGTAGAAACACAAGCTGGCCCTCACGGAAGAGCACAGTGCTTGCTGGGAATCCTGCCTCACCTGTGTGGAGTCACTGGGACTTGTCTCTGTGCTTCCAGACCACACCGCCTCCAACCCCGGCTTCTCTCGGGTCACCTAGGAACTGCAGCCGTTTCCCAGTGACCACCCATTCCTTCTTCTCTAGCTTCGCCCACATCGCACATGAAGGATGATCTTTTGAGCACATCTCCCCTGTCCAGAGGGAAAATGAAAGCTACCATTGGTCTCACATGAACTCTAGAGTCATTATTTTCTTTGCCAAATTGGGTTCTTTCTGGGTCCCTTCACCTCCAGTGAAAGCCCAGGTCAGATACTTCACTTCCACCAGAACATTTGTTATCCTCTACTTTCCATTTATATTTTTCTGCCTCTGAGTATTTTTTACATTTATTCCCTTTCTAGAATGACCATCCTTTCTAATGTGTGTCCTCGCTGTCTTCCCTGCTTATCTACAATTTTATTTTCTCATTCTATTTGAGCTTTTTTCTTTTCTTTGTATGATATTCATTAAATGCCCAGTGTGTCCTAGGCCCTTTGCTAAATCCTAGATACCAAGAATAATAAATACATGCACATATACATACATACATACAACCCTAACCAGGAGAGGAACGGGTAAAGAAGCAAATAACGACCCTACCCCCCACCGCCAAAACATGAAGAGAAAGGGCTTTGATGGCAGAATGCAGAAGTTCAGCTCCTTCACTGTACCACTTGCAAGATGGGAAGCCTTGAGAGAAGGGATCTGTCTTCTAAAACTTCATTTTCCTCACCTGTAAAAATGGAACATAGCCCATGGTGATATTGTGAGGATTAAAAAGGAATGGTACATTAGAGTATGCCGATGGTGCAAAAGATGGCTGAGATAGTTTGAGTAATAGTTAGCAAATATTTGTGGGTCTTTCTCATCTGCCAGTGCTGCTTTCTCATTATGTTATACCTCAGCACCAGGAATCCTTTATTCGCCCACTACTTTCCCATTTTGTCTCAGAAAGTATGTATCAGTGTTTACTTACAGGTATCTTCTGATTTTAAAAATGGTCTTTAAGATAATACATTCTGGTTTACTTCTAAAGAGTAAATGTTTCATGAAGATGTTCTTTTATATAGTATTTTTCATGTGTACTTCAGTTCTACCACAGAAGAGTCTTACTCTAGATGGAATTTAAGTAGACAGAAGAACAGCCTATTTTTATACCTGGAGGATACTATCACATAATATTGACCCATAAAGCATGCATGGGTCTGTGCATGATGCATCCATCAAACCCCTTCTTACTTTCTGCATAGCTACAAAGGGAAAAAACACATACTGTTAGCATATATATGCATAGATAAATGCTTACATTCATGGATCTTTTCTTCCTCACCATTACAAAGATACCCTCATCTACCAACGTCTTCATAACAGAGATCTATACCCACAGGAAGTTAAGCATATACCTGTTCATGTGTATGTAAAACATTTTATGTGTGGAGTAATTTATGCTGTCCAGAGCACTTTTTAAAATATGCTTATTGGTTCAACTCCACAGGAAAAAAAATCAGGATACAAATAGAGCAAGACTTTTTAGCCCCATTTTATAAATAAGGAAATTGAGACACTGGTGTCAAATTCATTGAACACATATTAACAACTTGTTTGCTAGGTCCTAGGCTATAAGTGATAAATACATGGACACTTCTCTGTGAGTTTTCAGTCTAGATAAGGAGAGAGACTTTAAATAGATAATTCCACAAGTAAGTATTTAATTTCCATATAATACATAATTTGAAGGGAAAGTGCAGGCTACTATAAGCATAGATATTAGCACCCAGTTGATAGGAAGGGCGAGAGAATACTTCCCTAAGCAAATAACATTTAATCAGACTACAGTAGGAAAAAAGAGTTAGCAAAGAGAAGAGACCCTTAGAGCCCAAGGGCACATGGTGTCAGATGACCCCTGAGCTGGGAAAGAGGTTTGGAGTAGCAGAGGGCAGCCAGGTGAGATGGAGCATAGCAAGTCGGGGAAAGAATGGCTCTTGATGGGGCTGGCGAGGTCGTTGAGGGACATTTTGTTTGGGGTCCTGTGGTCCTCTGGGGGGTTTTAGAAAATGTATGTGAATATATGCAGTGGAAGCCATTAATTGTTTTATTTGTCAGGGGAGGAAGAGACTAGATTTTGTTTTTAGCGGATGGAGTGACAATAATATTTGTGTCTCTAAAGAAAGTCATTTTGGCTGCTGAATAGAACATGGATTGGAAGTTGGAGGGACACGACTGGCAAGGACACAGGGAGACCAGTCAGCAGGTAGTAGGTATGGTGCTCCAGGAAAGACACAACGATGGTAGCTGTAACCTGAGTGGTGACAGTAGCTGTAGGGAAAAGTGTCACCTCTGCGCTAGTTAGAATCTAGCATTGATGAACTCAGTGTTTAAATGGCTACGGGAAGTAAGAGAGAACGTTGTCAAGAATGACACCCCAAGTAATGTGCCTTGCCAAGGTCACAAAAATCATTACAAAGAAAGGACTCAAATATGTAACGTGTTCCTGGTCTATGATACTTTCTAGTATACCAGTTTGCAGAAGGCCATGTAATATATGCAAAATGGATGAATCTTAGATGTTTTTCCTAATGCTGTGACTGTCATTTTCCAACTGTCCAAACAGCAAGACTTCCTAGTCCACTGTGTAGATCTGACGGGATTTAACTGAGAACCAGAGTCTAGGCAGAAGACTACATTGGACTGTATTTTGGGGATTCCCATCATGAACATCTTTAAAATGGTAAAGATTATACTTATTAGCTGAACAAAAGAACAAGGCTAGTGGTGACAACTTCATATTTGTGTTCCCTCCACATTTTGGAGGAAGAATCCTGACAGTTTATCTTTCATTAGAATCATGCCTTTTTTTTTTTTTAGATGTGCTCTAATATGTACATAGTTATGAGAGAGAAATATATTTTAGCCCTGAAAATAAGCACTTATTTACATGCCAAGGACATAAAGGAAATCGAGTCAAATTCTCCATGTGTTTTATTTGTCTGATTTCTAGCTAAAGCTCTAGTTTGGGAGTAATGCTGACTGAATTTAGAATGTAAAGATTTGAGTCTTTTACCTAGTTGGTGGTCGTAGCAGGAAGCATGGTGGCATTAGTAAAGTACAGATAAAACCAAGGAGTTATTTTCTAGCCAGATCGAATTTTACTCTCCTGTTTTTTAAACTACTCTTAAGACTGGATTATTTCATAGGCTGCTACTAATTATGATCTAATAGAGTGAATCGTAGCAGCAGAATGATTTCTTAGCTGCAAGTTAGTTTTATTTTTCTCGCAGGGCAGTGTTTGTAGGAAAATGTGGTAGTGTGAATAGATTTGAATAAACTACTAAATTTTAAATTAAATTAAAAAGCTGTATTTAACATTATGGTTGAGATTTTACACATACAACATGTCAGGAGATTCTAAATTATAGTTCCCACAACAGCAATAATTTAGCCAAATTGCGCATATGTATTAAGGCATTAAAGTTAACACTCTGTGCAATCATGTAATAAACTACATATGCATAAGAAAGCAAGTTACGGCAGCTTTGGGAATCATCATTTTGCATTTCCTGATTTGTACGTTCAAAATCCAAGTTCAAATACGTACGAATGTAATTGTGTTAAATTTCCATATGTACAAATACAACCCTATAAATTGTTAACAGTTTGAAAGAAAATATGGAATTGTTTATGAAACTTGTATAGATTTTGAGTGTTTAATTTTTTATGACTAATAATAATTTTTAAAATAAATGCCTTTGTTTTCAAAAACATTCGGGACAAAAAATATTTGCAATTTTGAAATTACCATATCTGATTTTTAGAGAGCAACAAGTGAAAAAAAATCTAATGATGGGTTTCTTAAAATTATTTTTTAATTGCAGACATCTTGAATGCTTATTTTAAGAGATAAAAACAAAATTTAAAAATGTATAAATGCCTCCATTCCCACTATCCCTGAGGCAGCCAGTGTTGGCCGCATAGTATATAACCTTCTAGACTTTTCTCTATGTTCTTCCAAACGTACAACACCTATATAGGAAATTTTTTTAATTGTTTCTACAAAAATAGAATCATGCCACATAGGTTAAATGTGCACTTTACTTTAGACATCCCTCTAGATCAATAGGTAAATTTAATTCTCTTTATCAGCCAGCTACCTGATATTCCATAGTATAAATATATTGAAGGTTATTCAGTCTTTTCCCTTTTTAATAGGTATCCAGGTGCTGTCCTGTTTTTGCCACTTCAGCAATGCTGCAGGACAGTAAAAATTCTTGATAAATGCTTATATACTCATGTTTTTGTCTATATGTAATTGGTTCCCAAAAATGGTATTGCTAGGTGCAACAGCTAGAGATAATTTTAAGATAGTGCTAAGATTTTTCCCAAAAGGTGATAGCCATTTACGTACCCACCAGGAATGTCTGAAAGTGCTAGATTTAAACATTTATTTTGTGGTTGCTTTAAATTTTAATTATGTTATCTTTTAACTATTTAACAAACACTGCCCCAGGCACTATTATAAGCACTTTACCAATATTAACTCACTAGGTCCTAATAATAATTCTAGGAGGTATAGAAGTATTCTTATTACCCCCATTTTACAGATGGGGAAACTGAGTCACAACAAAGTTAAGTTATTTGGCTACAGCTTGTAAGTAGTAGAATCACATTTGAAGCTAGGCAGTGTGTTTCCACCGTCTATACTGTGATGCCTGTATTAAAGATAATGAATATTTTCTAGGGGTTTTTTTTGTTGTCACTTGTAAGCACTCTTTTTATAGTGTTAAGTATTCAGCCATGTGTTGAAAATATTTTCTTCCACTCTATCACTGGTCTTTTCATTTTGTTTTTGGTATCTTAAACCTCTTTTTATTTCCTTTTAATTTTTAGATGATCAAATGTGTATCTACATTGATTCTAGTTTGTTTTTTGTTTTTTTTAATGTTTAATTTTTAGAGTTTTTTTTTAATGTTTATGTATTTTTTAGAGAGAGAGAGACATAGCATGAGCAGGGGAGGGGCAGAGAAAGAGGGAGACAGAATCTGAAGCAGCTGCAGTCTCCTGTCAGCACAGAGCCCTACACAGGGCTCCAACCCACGAGGCATGGGATCATGACCTGAGCTGGAGTCCAGCGCTTAACCAGATGAGCCACTCAGGCATCCCATACCTTGATTCTAGTTTTTAAATACTTCAAACAGTGGAGGAAATGTCTTCTTTTTTAAAGTAAATCACAGTCATTCTACAAATCAAGTTGTTTGCAGCAGCAGTTCATAACTATTTCCATATATTGTCATTTTACTCCTAAACTTACTGTGTACTATGAGTTTTGAAAAACGTGTGACATTTCAATTACTCACATATTCAGTAAGTACCTAGTACATGCTAAGTGTCATTCCAGTCATTCTACCCTCTTTCTCCTGTATCATCAGTGTTTTTCTTTTCTCTGCATCTTTACCATCAGTAGAAAAATAGGCTTTTTTTTTCTTGCCTTCTTAAATATAACCTTCTTTTAACCCGTTTTCTTAACCACCTCTCACTCCCTTTAAAGAAACTGCTCAGATAGATGTACCTTTTCAGTGAGGCCTGTGCAGACTACTCCACTAAAAATTGTAATCCACTCCCTCCTGATACTCCAAATTTTATTTACTCATCATTTCAAAAACCAGAAGCACTTTTCACCTTCTAACATACTGTATTTAGTTGTTATGAGTATTGTCTATTTCTTCTCTCATTAGAATCTAAGCTCCATGAGAACAGAGTACCAGCTCATAATATGCTTTCAGTAAATATCTTTTAAGTGGCTGGATGAATGCATTAATGCCAAATAGTGGGACAGCAGAAGCAAGTAAGATGCTATCTTAGCATTTAAGTAGCTTATGGGGTGATAGATTTATTTCCATATAATGTGGCAAATTCTGTGATAGAGGCTCCCCTGGAATTTTCAATAGGGAGGGAAGCAACTTTAAGAAGTTATCCTAAGTGAAGATCTCCCTCAGACACAATTTGAAAACCATTGAACTAAAAGATATGCACATCCCTTTTGTTTGTCTTATATCTGTACAGTTTGTATGTGTGTGTATCAGTGTGTAAGATGGTAGTAAAATATGTAGATTTGTACAGAAATTGAACCTGACAGTTTGTGCAGGAATTAAACCTGAAAATTTTTACCTGAATATAATCAGTCCTTTAGTTAAAATATAAGATATAATCACATTAATCTTTACTTTCCTGTTGTTTACTCAGTCATCTCTAATATGTGGTTTATCCTAATAATTACCAGATTTCCATATTTAATTTTACCAGTAATCTTTAACATACTGTTCTTTTTCTCTGAACAGAGCATGTGACCATCTGCGTTGTACAGCGTGTGATTTCCAGGTAGTAAGCTACGACGACTATATGTGGGACAAATCGTGCGATTATCTGTTTTTCAGGTATGTTTCCAGAGAGCTTCACTCTGTGAAAAAAACGTACCAAGTATAACTTTATATTTCTTATTTTGATCTAATGTCTCTTGGTGGAGTTGGCAAGATCGCATGGCCTCCACCTCTTGACTGTTTCTCTCATCTCCATGCTGTCAGGCTAGGCGAGGATTTGTTACTTGTGGACAGGAGTGTAGAAATAGCTTCCTCACTGTTTTTTCTGCCCACAGTCTCTTCTTTCGGACCACCCTTTCCTTGCTGAGAATTAAAGCATAACTCTGAGTGTGTCATTCTCTTGCCCAAATGTCTTCTGCTTATGGAAGTGTGTCCAAGTTCCTGGGTACAGATCAAGACCCTTCACGAGCCAGCCCTCATCTGTCTGCCCCCTCCCTTGTCCTTCCCCCGTTTACTTCTCACCTTCACGAGATTTTAGCTGCATCCGAGTACTCAGTACTGCCAATTCTTGGGACAGTGCGAGTTCTTCCCCTCCTAGGACACCTTCCCACCATCCCACCATTTATCTACCTAAACCTGAACTGTCCCTCAGGGTACAGTCCATTGCGCATCTTCCACGACTCCCTCACCACTCCGTCAACTTGGAAGTAATTTTATTTTTTCCTGTGTCTCCACAGCACGTTGCACCTATCATAGCGTTCACGGGAATAGAAGGTTGAAAAATCTTAGTTGGTATACGTCTGCCTCCCTCCTTGCGCTCAGGATAGTATCTTATATTTTCGCAGTTTGTACATTCTTTTTTTTTTTTTTTAGTGTTTATTTACATTGAAGAGAGAGAGAGTCCACTGGTGCGAGCGGAGGGGGGCAAAAAGAGAGAATCCTGAGCAGGCACAGAGCCCAGTACGGGGCTTGAACTCACAAACCATGAGATCATGACCTGAACCGAAGTCAAGAGTCAAACCCTTAACCGACCGAACCACCCAGACGCCCCACAGTTTGTAAATTCTTATACACTTACACCATACCTAACATTTTCAAGATGTTGTAAGTTATAAAAATGTATCTGATCTGTACATCACATTTTCAAAAAAAATTAAGAGCTAAAAACTAGTAAAGTACATAAGTCATGCTTTTAGACCCTCCCCCCCTCCCAAACCTGGGCCTGAATAAGAATTCTATTTTCCAATAAAAGTAATCAGAATATACTGCAGCTCTCTCCAGTAGTAAAGAAAAAGAAAAAGGTGAGAGTTTCTTGCACACCTCTTTGGTAGCCATTCTCTTATAAATCCATAGGAATCTCCTCTGTTGAATTGTTTTTAAACTGTCTCACATCAAACTGCTCTCAAAATCTTATGAAAACTTTGAATCCTCTCCACAAAAATTCAAATATACAAGTACATGGAAAAATTGTAATTTGAGAAGTTTCACCTTTCCCAACCCAAATAAACCCTTATGAAGTCCCCAAATCCCAGATCAGGTTAGCCCACTTTTTAATCCTAGCTTGTGATTTCAGATCCATTTTGCCATTTCTGACCTTTCTCAGTCCTCTGCTCTGTGCTAGCTTCCGATTAATATAATGAGTGGTCAATAATCCCCATATGTCACCAGTATGAAACATACATTTTTATAACACTAGTGTAGAATAATAGAATGCATATAGCATCAGTGCTATGATGAGCCCTCTGTGACTGAATAGGAAGTAAAATAGTGATGCCTTCAGGGGGAAAGCTAGGAAACGGAATTGTTTTTCACATCTGATGGCCTGGATTCTGAATGAGGATGTGAACTACAGAAAGTAAAGGAGTGGAGGGAAGATGAAACACTTAGGGAGGGTCGGGAATCATGGCTGAAGGAAAGCACAAGTAGCTGGTCACCAAAGAAGGCAAGTTAAACGGTTTACAGGATGCCGTTGATTGCCCAGCAGAACACGGGGAGACATTTATTTTTAGTGGTATCAGTATGTACCTTGGTTTGTTTTATTGTCCTTATTTCATAGATGAGGGAAATAGTGTATTCTAGCTTTGACAAATTCTGGAATTTTCAAAAAGAAGTATAAGCTATACTTGACCATCCTGCAATAATAGCTAAATAAAATGCTTTTATTTTTCTACTAAATCAATAATTTTTTACAGGAAATTATATTTCTAAGCTTTTTACTTATTTATTTATTCTGAGAAAGAGAGAGAACAAGCAGAGGAGGGACAGAGAGAGAGGGAGACAGAGGATCCAAAGCAGGCTCTGTGCTGTCAGTCAGAGAGCCCGATGTGGGGCCCAAACTCACAAACCGTGAGATCATGACCTGAGCCGAAGTCAGACACTTAACCAACTGAACCACCCAGGTCCCCCTCTAGGCTTTTAAGGTATGTGCTTTCTTAGAATAATTCAAAATACATTAATTAGTTTCCTGGATATTTAGGATTCCTACTCATAAAATCTCCAATTAATGATTCAGTCAAGTATCAAATGTTAAATTTGTCCCAATATGTTGCAGATTGAATAAAGAACGTTTTTTCCTTCATTTAACCATTTAGTTTTTATTAAACACATTTAGTTTTGTGGAGTTTTTTTATTTCTGATAAAACTAGATTATTCATTTCTTCCTCTAGTTTACTGTAACTCTTACCTAGTCAAAGTCTCAGTTTCCTGAAAACAAAGTTGGCCTGGAAAATCTCCTAGGTTTTGTTAGGTTCAAACCTAAATTATGCCTGGTTTTAAAACAAAACAGTACTGAGTATGGTGCCCATTGGCCACCAGAGGGCACTTTGTAGCCTGCCTTCTATTGCAGTGACATCAAAAGTAACAGCACTTTGTCTCTTTTTTTAATATTTATACCACAGTTCATCATTTTACTTTGTATTGTTTCATCATTTCATTTTGAATTTTTCCTTTTTTTACGTTACGTAAATTCGATACATTGATTACCATGAAAACCTTATAATTGATTTTCAGATAATTAAGCTTAAATTAATTTTTTTATAGTAGCATCAAGTCAGATAGTTACCATTTTTTATAATGGTCCTGCCCATTGGTTTAATTGTTTTAACATTATTGACAGGGTCTCCTGGTGGCTCAGTCAATTGAGTGTCCGACTTTGGCTCAGGTGATGATCTTGTGGTTCATGAGTTCTAGCCCCATATCAGGCTCTGTGCTGACAGCCCAGAGCCTGGAACCTGCTTCGGGTTCTGTGTCTCCCTCTCTCTCTGCCCCTCCCCCAACTCACACTCTATCTCTCTGTCTCTCTCTCAAAAATGAATAAACATTAACATTATTGACATTTAACACAGCATAGACATTCTGTCACTAATAGTATATCTTGCTGATAAATGAAAGATATGGTATTAGTTCAACAAATAAAAATAACAGGCACCTTTTCTCTATGAATGAAAAATTGTTGTAGTTAACACATCAGAAGCCTATTATCTGTATGTCTCTTATGTACCTTCCATTGATGATATTGCAGGCTTTTAGAATACGGTATAGGATCGCTTTTCAGCCTTTTGGCTAAGATCAAGTGTAGAATACGGTATAGGTGAGTATCTGAGGTAGAAGATGAATCACCCTCCCTCCTACTCTCTTCTCATATCATGTCGTCTCTGATAGGACAAAGCCACTATGCTAAAATCTTCATTTTTTATTAATAGGAACAACATGCCAGAATTCCACAAATTAAGAACTAAGTTGATAAAGAAGAAAGGAACACGGGCATATGCCTGCCAGTGTAGCTGGAGAACTATTGAAGAACTGACTGACCTTCAAACTGATCATCAGCTTCGTTGGGTTTGTGGTAAACATTAAGAATGCAGACTTTTCATGTTTAAACAAATGCATCCATGAGAGCAGTCTCCACTATCCATCATATTTAGGTAAAGGCACATAGCAGTATCATGCCCTTTGGAAAAAGACAGGAAATTTCATTTAATGACTATACAGCATAGATTTTCAAAGACCAAATGGACTTGAGAAGATAATGTGTCCAATAATTTTGGAATTATTTCTTTTTGATATATGGGCATTTTACTTAGTAAATAAGGTAGCAGTTCATCCAAATAGTTTGCTAACCTATCTCCTGTCAAATGGAAGTTTAATTATGGCGTTTTATACAAACATATAGCCATTCACTAGCAACTGTAGTATTAGTCACTGCTAATACACTTAGCTAAATATTCCTCATTTATAATATTTAAAGGTGATAAAGCTAGCCAGTATAGAGAGGTTACTGAGGGGTATATACATCATCTCCTCCGGTCAAATCTGTTATTGCCAAAAATCATCATTTATACACGGCAGAAACCATGTGATCAGCGGCTAACTGAAGGATTTTTTGGAGTACTGATATGCTATAAATGAAAACACTGCCTATATCTGACCTTACCTCAACAACTCACAGTGATATGCACAATAATCATAAGTATATATTACTAGTTTTAGCTTATTTCTTCTCTATTTGTTGAGTTAGATATCAAAAGTTACTTAGTTTGCTATTTTAGCAAATAATCCATTTATATGTAAAAAAAATTTTTTGATGCACCTAAAATCACAAGGAAAAATCCTAATACAGGTAGATCATTATTAGACTTTTTTCCAAGTACTTTCTAGCCTTCAGTGCCTAAAATTCCATCAAGATATTTTCTCAGCAGCCTGTTGACTTTTTGGTAGGATCAGCTTAACATAATGCTTATTACAGGAGTGCATGAAAGAGAAATAAAGCATAGTTGAACCAAGAGGTAATCTGTTGGGCTCCTCCTTTTACATCACTGATACTTGAGGAGCCCTACAATAGCAGCCCATTCAGGAAGTCAGTTACCTCAAAATTACCAGGTCCCAGCACCATCAAGAAATTGTGGGGGCTTTCCAATCTACCATAAGCTCTTTACTGCATGTGTCTAAGATCTAGTTCAAATATATGACACAAGGTATGCTGAAAGAGAGTAATTGAAACAAAGTTGTGATTGCTTAGTCTTAAGCTGAATACATTCCAGTCACCCTATTCAAGTAAGAAGAAAGATCAGCCATTAAAATCCTTTTCCTAGCCATGACACATTTGCTTACCTGTAAAACTTACTCTAGTAAGTCTAGCATTGCAACGGAACACAGTGAACTCACAGGGCAGATGCTTACATTTTTGTATTGACAGTGTATACAGACCTTATCTCTGAGTAAAAAGTGTTTACTCCCTAAAATTTTATCTGTGTGTAATTATATAAGAAACAGGGAGATTTGACTAAGAAACCATTAGTCATAATGATGTTTTCTTTTTATTCAAATGTGCAAATTAACTGAATCATTAATTTGAAAGAATTTTTTTCTCTTTTATTATTTCACAACTATTCTATATCATAGATACATTGCTCATGTTTGGCATGCCATAACGTAATTCCCCAATATCAGAAATGTATATATGAGTTCACATTTTTGTTGGCAGTTGTACAATTTTTAATCTAAATTGTAGAAAGAATATTAATTATGTTTATATACAAATGGATAAATTATCACCAGTTGTAAGTTAAGCCAAAATGCAACTAGTTTAGTAACAGTGCATAAGAAAAATATAGTTTCTGATGAGTTATAATTTTAAAATGCAAAGTCTATAAAACCTTCAAGATGTTCTGCCTAATTTGTTTTTAATATTTCTAATTTTCTACTTTAGTGATTATCTATTTTTTGTCAAGCTAGGTCGCTACTTTTCTTGATCTACTCTCAGATCCTTATCCTGTGTAGAAATGAATAAATAATAAACAACTCTATTCTGTATTTAGTTGTTTTATTTTATAGTAAAATATTCATATGGGGGATTAGTTTGAAATAATTGTGGTAATTTCTTTTAAAATGTTAACAAAAGAGTTTCAAACCATCCAGTTTGAACAGAGAATTTGTTCATTTAGATTGGAGGGGAGACACATGCCCTAAGTTGAAGTGTGTGTGTACATGTATGATAGAAGCGCATTAGTATTTGTTTCCTAATGTGAAAAAGAGTTTTATGTAATGAGACCAATTTTCTTCTGTTTCATATCAGTAATCTCCACATTTTATTTTTTTTTTTTACAAGAGAACAAATCTACACCTTTATTTATTTACTTTTCAGTTAGTTTAAGTCCTTGAGGGGTACAGCATCACACGGATTCTGTGGCCAATGGCTTTAGCAGGAAGGTTGCTTCGGAATTTTGCACGAACCATGCCACTGTTTCCATGAGCACGAGTTACTTTTCCCCAGATTACTCTGGTTTTATTCGGTTTGCCACCAGGAGTCACTGTGTTGTTCTTTGCTTTGTACACATAAGCACATCTCTTGCCTAGATAGAACTCAGTTTCATCTCGGGCATAAACACCTTCAATTTTAAGAAAAGCTGTGTGCTCCCTCTGGTTCCTGAGACCCCGTTTATAGCCAGCAAAAATGGCTTTGGACCACAACCTTCCAGACATATTTGTCGTTTCAGGAGTCCTGTTCCCAGCAGGCCTCCACAGGTTCAAAGATGGCGGAAAGAGCAATCTCCACATTTTAATATAAAAGCTTCTGCTTCTTTATCAAGTACCATGGTAACACCATCTAAAATACTGAGCTGTAAACTGTGAGCCATAACCTTAGAACAGACAAAACTAGCTTATGTAGCTCCCTTTTCACCTAGGTAGTCTATAAGTTTCTTCTTCTTTTTTATTTTTCTTTGAGAGAGAGAGAGTGAGTGAGCAGGGTGAGAGGCAGAGGGAGAAAGAGAATCTTTGCTGCAGCTCAGCAAAGGAGCCCAGTGCAGGACTCAATCCCACAACACTGGGATCATGATCTGAGCCAAAACCAAGAGCCAGACACTGAACCAAGTGAGCCACCCAGGTGCCCCTTCCATGATCTTCTTAATCCATGGTCTAACCTGTCCTTCTGTCAGTAGAGATTCCACAGTAGACCAATCTGGGAGGTAAGCAGAGAGCTCAGATTTGGCAGTAAGGATCTTCTCAATGAGACTCCTGCGTATTTGTGCTTTTCTTCAGTGTTTACAATGCCTTGGGCAGTATTTTATCATCCTCACAATAATCCAAGAGAACCAGTTTCCTATTACAGTGTATCATCACTGACTTCATCCTCAAATTTGTTAAGGATACCATCTATGGGGAGTTTCTCTCCTTCCACAGAATTAGGCTGACCAGGACTGTTGGAAGCACCCCATTTAAGATTTAGCCCTACTCAGGGGTGCCTGCATCGCTCAGTCAGTTTAGCGTCTGACTTCAGCTCAGGTCATGATCTCATGGTTCATGAGTTTGAGCCCCGTTTTGGGCTCTATGCCGGCAGCTCAGAGTCTGGAGCCTGCTTCGGATTCTGTGTCTCCTTCTTTCTCTCCGCGCCCCCCCCCCCCAAAAAAAAATACTTTAAATTAAAAAAAAAAAAAAAAGACTTAGCCCTGTTTTTTGGCCTATGTTCTTCAGGTAGTTGTTGGTCTGGGGAGTCTTCATGGGCAATAATAATACCACAGGAAGACTCACCCCCAAGGCTGTTGGGGTCGCATTGCCACTGGCAGAGGAAACAGATGGAACAGAACTGATGGCCTCAGAGTTAGTTTGAGATCAAGCTTTTGTTCTGGCTCTTCCTATTCCATGGAGTCTTCTCATTTTTTTCTTTTTTGTGCTTTTCTCCTTCTTCTTCCTTTGGTTCTGGTTCTTGCTTTTCTGGTACTTGTCTGCACCCTCTCAGCCTCCTGTTGCGTCCTCTGGAGCTCTGCATCTGGATCCCCACACCCTTCAGCCAGAAGGCCCTGCCTGATTTCCTCTAGTTCTTCCTTCTCTCTCCTCAATCCCATACATCTGCTTCCATTTCCTTTTCCCTATCGTCCACCCTTTTCTGAAGAAACCTCCTCAGTAATACTCAGGGTCATCTCGAGCAGTATAACCTTCCAGGCATTCAGCTTCTTTTCCCATTTCTCTCCTCTTTCAGCCTCTTTCTCATGCTCCCGGGTTTTATTCCGGTCTCTGCATTCCCAGTTCTTAAGGCGTTCTTGATAAGAAGCTTCTTCTCTCAGAGCTTTCAAGTTTTCTTCACTCATCTTCATCTTCACCCTCTTTACAATCCTGCTTCTTGTCTTCTCTCCCCATCATTCCCACTTCATTTCTCTCTACCCCTCATTTCCATTCTTTCTCCCCACTCCCTTTCAGGATCTCTGCTCTTTTCTCCTGATCGACTCCAATGCTTTTTCCAATGTGAGCTCCTCTCCCAATTGTAGTCATGGTCCCTATCTCACTCTCCCATTCCTTCTCCTCTCCTCATTCACATTGTCTCCCTTTCTCATGCCCACTCTTCCCTTTCTTGCTCCCCTTCACATTCCTTCTCTCCTCTCTGTTCTTTGTCAATTTCCTGTCTTTCCATTTCCTTTTTTCCCTTTTTTCCCAGTTTATTGTGTGTGTCTCTGAATTTGCAGATCTCAGGTCTCTTTTGTCTTCTTCCATTTCTATAGCATTTATATCCTCGTTAGTGGTTAGTGGTTAAGGGATCAGTGGAGCCACTGGAGTCTGCAGAAAATGTCCTTCTTTTCTTCTTCCTGGGGTGAGAATCAGATTCTTTTGAGCGGGCATTGAGTTCACTGGAATATTCATGTATTAAAAGTTCAAAGGCCCAAAGGCACACTTGATCTCTTTGTTTCTTCGTCTGAGGCTTCTTATCATTAGTGAATTTCTGGCCTGGCATTTCCATCAAAAGTTTTCTTTGTTTTCCATTTATCCAGTTTTGGCTTCATCTTTGCATCTACTTTAAAAAGTAGCTTCTACCGTCCAACCTTCAGATCATGCCATAACCTGAGTGCCACAGGGATGGATTCAGACTCCTCATTCTCACAGAATCCAAAGGCTTGAAGTTTTCCAGATGCACCTGTACTCTCTTCCAGCTCAAAACCAAGCCACATTTAGCAAGGAGTTGTCTAATAGCATGTCCGAGGATTACTTAGAAATGTTACTAACGGAAACCATAGTGGTAGGATCACAGTTTTCCTCTTTTGCTTTTGTCTTTAAGCCTGGATGATCCTTTCTTGCTCCTAAATGCTTTCCAACCATAGACACAGTGGGTACTAAGACAATTGTAGCAGCAGCCATAATGTCCATTGGTACAGGACTTGTTGGGGTCCCTGGAGGTACAGGTGGAAGAAAGCCAGGAAACTGTAGGGATGGATCCCTGATGGGTGAGCTGGGATTCCCATGGGAGGGTAACTCAAATGGGAGGGGAAAGACATTCTTACTGCAAGGGTCCACCACTGAGGAAGTGGTACTGTCTTCACGGCCTTCTGGGTTCCAGGTTAGGAGTGGGTTCCACCAGCTCCAGGTTTCTGTGTGCTGCTCACCAGGAGACTAACTAGTTCCAAAGCACCTCCTCACAGAGGCCACAAACACAACCACACTGTGTTGGGAGCTTCTGGAGCATTGATATTCAAAGGAGCAGGTCCAAGTGCAAGAAGAACGAGCCATGTTGATACGGTGGTGTACATCTAGACCCTTACGTCTGTGAACTTGACACCTTGTTTCTCTTGGGCCAAAGAAGATGGCATCAGACTATGATTTTGAATTGCTTTTCCTCCTTTTCTCTGTGATATTTTTAAATACGGAACAAAAAGGTGTTGCATCCAGTAAGTACTGTGACTAAGCTTAGCAGTAACTTAGCTGACTTTTCTCAGTGTTACTTTTTGTTTTTTAAGATTTAATTTTTAAGCAATCTCCATACCCAGCATGGGGCTCAAACTCACAACTCCAGAGATCAAGAGTCAAGAGGTCAAGAGTCAAGAGTCTCATGCTCTACCAACTGAGCCAGCCAGGCACCCCTCATATGCTACATTTTAACAAAATTTCTGTCAGTCAACACACTACTAGTAATACAGCTTTACCTATTGTTTAAAAACGGTTCTCAAAGTGAACATGCATCTTTTTTAAGATTTAATATATTTATTTAGGTTTGTAACACCATTTTATGCCCTATTTTAAAAGATTGAGTGGATATATGGATATATGTATCTGGTTGTTAATTTGTTTTCAAACCTTCCCCAAATGCCTTGAGATAATAGGTGACAGTATGAAATATTACCAAACCCGAGTTGAGTCATGTCCCTTGGACAGTTACTTAAGTCTCTGGGCTTTATTTGCCTCATCTGTATGAATGGTGATATCTCTTTTATAAGCTTGTTGTAAGGATTACATTGTATGAAAAGTGACTAGCATAGTGTTTAGTTCACAATAAGTGCTTAATAAATGTTCTCATTCTTTTTCCTTCTGAAAATAATACTGTCTAAATCAAATAGTGCAGCATGTTTTGTACAGCAAAGCATTTGACCACATGTTTATTTTTTCATTCCCTAAACATTACTTATCAGGAAAGTAGCTATGCTCTCATTTTTATTTCATAACTAGTAAATGTAAACATGGCAAACTTTATTTTTATATAACTTGAAACTAAAGCTTTCAGAAACAAAAAACAAAAAGCAAACACACACACACAAAGAGAAAAAAAACCACTCGCCCTAGCCTCTTCCTGTCTAGTTTAAACCTAAATGATTGCCATGACAGCATCTGGGCCTTTCACGATATCTTCTCAGCTTATCTGCCTCTGCTTCCCTCCTCTTCGAACCAGACATACATCCTACCCACTATTCTTTAGATACACCTCACATTTTACTGCCTTCCTAATGTTCCTACTCTCTCTTATCTTATCCTATCCAAATCTGAGTCATTTTCCTTTTTTTTTTTTAGTTTATTTTTGAGAGAGAGAGAGACAGCATGAGCAGGGTCAGAGAGAGAGGAAGACACAGAATCTGAAGACAGGCTCCAGGCTCTGAGCTGTCAGCACAGAGCCTGATGCGGGGCTCGAACCCCCATACCCTGAGATCATGACCTTAGCCGAAGTCAGATGCTTAACCAACTGAGCCACCCAGGCATCCCCAAATCTGACTCATTTTTCAAAGCCTTCACCTTGTATTGTTATCAGAGCTTTGTCCACTCTCAGGAGAGAGTCCACATGGTCAAACCTATTTTCATAATGCGAAGACATTAACTTCCCTTTTCCCTGTGTTGACATTCATGGTGACGGTGCAAATGTATTGAGCGTGATTCAAAGTAGTAAGTGGCACAGGCATATGCAGTAGAAAAAGCCAGTTTTACTTAAGAATGTCCTTGGGGCGCCTGGGTGGCTCAGTTGGTTAAGCGGCCGACTTCGGCTCAGGTCATGATCTTGCAGTTTGTGAGTTCGAGCCCCACATCAGGCTCCGTGCTAACAGCTCAGAGCCTGGAGCTTGCTTCCGATTCTGTGTCTCCTTCTCTCTCTGCACCTCCCCTGCTCACACTGTCTCTCTGTCTCTCAAAAATAAATAAATGTTAAAAAAAAAAAAAAGAATGTCCTTGGTAAAGGCAGTAAAAATTATTAAATTTATTAATTGTGGTCTTCAAGAACATGTCTTTCTAATACTCTAAGTAACTAAACGGAGAGTACACAAAAACCACTGGTGCAATTGAGTTGTGAGCTGAACAAACCACTTTTTCTATGGAATTCATTTTTGCGTGAAAGAACAAAAACTGCAAGATCAGACTTGAATATTTGGCATATATTTTCTCAAAAATTAACTAAGTGAGTCACCTCCAAAAAATAACTGCCAGTGTTTGTTGCCAATGATAAAATTCAAGTCTTAAGCAAAAATAAGACTTCTGGGAAAGGTATCAAGCACTGTATGACATCTTCCCCAATACTTAAAGACTTTCCTGACAAAACGAGTAAAGATATGGACAAATGATTTTTTTTTCCATACTATGTAATGAAATGTGAAAATATTTGGAAAATCTGTATAGTTCAGCTAAGCAACACTGCTAAATGACCAACATATGTTATCACAAAACTATGCTTTTAAAATGTAAGATATGGGGCACCTGGGTGGCTCAGTCATTTAAGCGTCTGACTTTGGTTCAGGTCATGATCTCTCAGTTAGTAGGTTCGAGTCCCACGTTGGGCTGTGTGCTGACAGCTCAGAGCCTGAAGCCTGCTTCACATTCTGTCTCCCTCTCTCTCTGCCCCTTCCCCACTCGTGCTCTGTCTCTCTCTCGCTCTCTCTTGCTCTCTCTCAAAAATAAACATACATACATACGTACATACATAAAAATAAAATTCAAGATAGACCAATGGATTTTAATGTAAGAGGGTACTAAAAGTTCATCGATAGGATTTCCGTTTCCACAGGGAAACTAGCATTTTTCAAGTTTTGATGTAGTATTGAAGAAGAGCCGTGGTTACCTGAAAAGGCTATTAAAATACTCTTCCTTTTGCAATATGTCTACATGAGGCTGAATTTACGTCCAAGGCTTCAACCAAAACAAGATCCCAAGAGACTGAAGGCAGCAGTAGATGTGAGACCCTAGCTGTCTTCTAGTAAGTCAGAGATTAAAGGGATTGACAGAAACATAAAATGCCACTCTTTTTTTGTTTTTTTAAGTTTATTAACCTTGAGAAACAGAGAGAGAGACAGAATCCCAAGAATGCTTAACCAACTGAGCCTCCCATGTGCTCCAGAATGCCACTCTTCTGACTCTATTTGTTTTGGAAAATATAGTTATTTTCATAAAAATGTAACAACATATTTATTGTTTTTACATAGTTTTTAATGATGTTCTCAGTATTAATTTCTAATATGATAAATATCAATAGATAGAACTGCAAAAAAGAAACTTTTTGGGAATCACATAATTTTTAAGAGTGTAAAAGGGACTTGAGACCAAAAAGGTCTGCTATACAAATCCTTTGTGCCCTCCCAACCCACACCCACACCAGCCTGAAGATATGATTTCTCCCCTTTTCAACTGCTTTCAAACTTAACTTTTTCTCATATAATACCTTGTATTATAATTGTGTGCTTCGTGTAGTCATCCTGAAGATTAGATTTCAAGTTCTTTAAAGTCTTGAATGATTTCTCACTGGTATAGGGGGAGCTGTCTGAGACAGCTGTGCCACCAACTTCCTGGGGCACCACGGGGAAGCCACTGTGTCTTTGGCCCCATGTATAAAATTAGAATTGGATTTAATAACACGTTTCCTTCTGGCTTGAAGATGGTATGAATGCTGTTCCTCTTAGAAAATCTGGTGGCCCCAATGTGGTACCATCCATACACTGAGAGGTGAAGTACTTGTAGTGGAGAAGTACCCAGATTCTGGGGTCAGAGAAACATGGGTTTCAAAAAGACAATATCTGCATCCTGTTAGAGCTTTCTGGCAGTGGGGGAAACAAGTAAAACATTTACTACAGAGACCATGACTGCTCTCAGAAGTTAAAGGGGTCCTTACAGAAGACAGACATTTAAATTTTTTTAATATATAGTTTATTTTTGAGACAGAGAGAGACAGAGCACGAGTAGGGGAGGGGTAGAGAGAGAGGGAGACACAGAATCTGAAACAGGCTCCAGGTTCTGAGCTGTCAAGCACAGAACCCAGCGCGGGGCTCAAACCCACAAGCTGTGAGATCATGACCTGAGCTGACGTCGGACGCTTAACCGACTGAGCCTCCCAGGCGCCCCAAGCACAGATGCTTAAATCAGGTTGGGAGAGAAGGAGGTTCTTCCTCCATGGAGAAGATGATCTTCAAGTTGTCTTGATATGTTTGAAGAATTACAAGTAAATTGATTTGGCTTGATTTTTTATAGTGAATGTGGGTGAGGGGATGCAGTGGTAAGATCCGAGGCTACCCAGGCGAGTAGGTTGAATTAGGAAACGTGTCCATTAGAGTCCCGTGGAATAGAAATTGAAGTAACAGGAAGAAGCAGTTGAGAGAGAAAGCTGACAAACACTTTTCCTGAGGGACATGAATGTGTGTGGTGCTATTGTTCACAATTACTCTTTCCCCTCCCTCCAGGAGGACTGCACATCCTCACCTGTTGAGCTCAGGGGGTTAAGAATGATATCCCACACCCTCAAGGAGGACCTCAAGGAGGCATTCCCAAGAAAGCTATGTTCAGTTAAGGCAGAGGGAGGGTATGTGGAGTTTACCATAGAACAGGAGTTCCAGAACTCATGGTGAACAGAGAGATGTGTAGGAAGAATGGAGCAGTGTTGAAAGCAGAGGCTGGAAGGAGCTTAACACTTCAACCAAAAATCAATAGGGATCAGAGCTCTGGGGGATTGGCCTGTCTCAGGATCTAAATGAAACTCTGGTTCCAACAAGAAACAAGGCAGTATCTGCATGACTATCTCATGGCCCTGAGCGGTGACCCAGGCTGCTGGACTGCTGTTTTCTGCATCCAGATCAAAAATCTACATCCTTTGCCCTCAGTTCTGAATAGAATCGATTCAAATAATCCAGGTTTGGAGCACCTGGGTGGCTCAGTTGGTTAAGCGTCCGACTTCGGCTCAAGTCATGATCTCATGGTTCGTGGGTTCGAGCCCTACATTGGGCTCTGTGCTGACAGCTAGCTCAGAGCCTGGAGCCTGTTTCAGATTCTGTGTCTCCCTCTCTCTCTGACCCTCCCCTGCTCACGCTGTCTCTCTCTCTCTCTCTCTCAGAAATAAATTTTAAAAATTAAAAAAATAAATAATCCAGGTTTTTAGGAAATTTTGAAGCTTATCTCTGGCTGTGGGAGTACAAAGTCCCACCACCACCACCAAAAAATGTATCGAAACATAGTCATTGTCTTCAGAAGGCCATTATAGGCCCTTGAAGTACTAGGGAGTGAAGCCTAAGGATCAAACCTTTCTTATCAAGAATTTTTTCATCAGAGCAAGCTGTTACCAAGGAGCCCAGAGGGTTCAGATAGATAAAGAAGGCTTCAGTTTTCCAGAGACCAATACCAGAAGAGAGGCATGAAGCATGAACCCATGAGATAGTTTCATCATTATTCTTACCAATAGTTGAGGAAATTGAGACATAAAGAACTTGCCCAAAATCATATGGGTTTTAGATAGCAGAGTAAGATTCAAACCTCAATCAACCTGGGGTGCCTGTGTGGCTCATTCAGTTGGACATCCAACTCTTGATTTCTGCTCAGGTCATGGTCCCAGGGTCATGGGATCGAGCCCTGCATTGGGCTCTGCACTGAGCATGGAGACTGCTTAGGATTCTGTCTCTCCCCTGCCCTTCTCCCCCACTCATGCTCTCTCTTTCTCCCTAAAATAAATACAAAACAAGTAATTTTTTAAAAACCTAGATCAACCCAACTGCATCTGTGTGTAAAAGGAAAGGGGAACCTTTGGTAGAACCTTTGGTGAGTAACCCAGGGCCTTCACCCCAGTATTCCCCAGCAGAGCCCTGATGGACTAACAGATGAACACCCTGGACTATGAGAATATACAATCCTGGTTTTACCAGAGTAATACTTTTAGATACTTTCTAGAATTTTGTTTAGAGGAAGCAAGATACCGTGAGTGCCCAGGAGCAGCTAGGTCTCAGGTTGTCACCCAATGCTGATGGGCAGATGGTAGCTTCCAGGAACAGGATAAGGAGGCCAGGTGCGGCACAGCAGGAAGGCAGTCCATGATCCGCTAGGCAGGTCTGCCGTGGGCTCAAGGGTGAGGAATGAGAGACTACAGTGGATTCGACGACTCGAGGTTCGTGCCTAGCTCAGTGGTCCTCAACTCTTGGCTTCAGAGTGAGTCAACTGGGAGCTTTTTTTTTAACGTGCTAGTACCCAGGCCGGAGGCCCAGAAATTCTGATTCACCTGTCTGCAGTGTGGCCCAAGCATCAGTATTTTTTAAGAACTCTCCCAGTTACTCCATTGTGCAGTCAGGGGTGATATCTACTAGGATCTTGAGCACATCGCATTCCTTCGGGTGCTTATCATCTTCACCTGATTAAAGAAAAAAGTTATTTGGTGGCTCAGTCTGCTGAGCGTCAGACTTCGGCTCAGGTCATGATCTCATGGTTCACGAGTTCGAGCCCCACGTCAGGCTCTGCTGACAGCATGGAGGAGCCTGGAGCCTGCTTCGGATTCTGTGTCTGCCTCTCTCTCTGTCCCTCCCCACCTTGCACTGTCTCAGTCTCTCAAAAATGAATAAATGTTAACAAAATTTTAAGTAAATAAATTAAAAAAGAGTTATTTGTTAAAATCTCTTACTGCCAGTATAAAAATATAAGCTTACCGTAGGTGATTTTCTTTTTATATTTATTTTGGGGGAGAGCGCAAGTTGGGGAGGGGCAGAGCGAGGGGGACAGAGGCTTTGCCCTGACAGGCTGAGAGCAGTGAGCCCAATGTGGGGCCCAAACTCATGAACCCACGAGATCATGTCCTGAGCTGAAGTCGAATGCTCAACCAACTGAGCCATCCAGGTGTCCCAAGCTTACAGTAGGTGATTTTCAATGTCCCTTCTAGGATTAAATGTTCAGGAATCTTTTTCATGATGTAATCATTCTAAAATAGTTATTCCATTTAGGGTTCAATGTATATTGTCATCAGTGTTTCTCTTAGTCCCTGGAAAAAGCATGGTGTCAATGCTGAGTTCAAGGTTTGAGGTCTATGAAAGCCTATTCACCTTACATGGGGAAGAACTGCAACCTCCAAGTGTAAAGGATGCAAATCCTTCCTTCTCCCACTCGGAGAAGCCTCTCGGAGCATGTGGCCCTCCAGAAAGTGAGTCACTGGCATCATCTTCCACTGCAAAGAGCAGCCCTTGCTACTTATATTAAGTGGAAATCAGGAGTCTAGAAAGTAGATAGCAAACAGTTTAAGCTAATAGAGGTAATTTTCCATAACTTAGAAGCCATTGTAAGTTCTCATATTGAAGATTTTTTTAATTGATAACCACAAGATGTGTAGGGAGAATTAGAAAAGATTTGCTCTCAAAGAATGTAATGCTTTATTTTTATATTTTTATTGAGGGATAGGGGATTTTAAATAAGGTTTTCCCAGTAGATTGAGATATATGATGTTATGATCATCTTCAACCTTAACATCTGGTCCAGAAGGATTCAGCAAATGCCTTCCAAGGCCCTTATCTCTGGCCTTGGTTCCTCCCTTCACCACCCCCGCTTACTTTGTATTTGACTTTTATGGAAGAATGTTGGATATTTAATCTAATTACCAGCACAAATTTATTCAGAAATATGCAAGGTCCAGGGACTGAGATAAATCTAGAGACTGAGAAAGAGAGGATTGGCATGACCCCACCTGTAAAGGCATAGATGCATCCATAAATGGAGCTGGGCACTGTGTCCTCAGTGAAGGAGCCCTACGCCCCTTCTTGCCTTTGCCCCTGATAATCAGCAGCTTGAGCCCTAAATAAGCTGCTAGAGTAGGTGAGGTTAGGAGCCCAGACCGGGAGTCAGACTGCCTGGATTTGAATCTTGTTTCTACAACTTCAGGGCTTGTGATGTTCTGCAGGTCACTTACTCTCCTCTTCTCCCTGACCAGTGGAACAGAGGTTGTAAGAATGCTTACCTCACCGAGTCAGTGGGAGGAAACAAATGAAATAATCCATGGAAAGCTTTTAGCAGGGCACATGCACATAGTAAGTGCTTAGCAAGTGTGAGTTCTTTGCTAAGTTCTGTCAGTGTAAAAGTGTGTACCTGAAACACTACTTTCTGCCACGATTCTAGATAGGTTTTTCCTTCGGCATTCTTCCTATTTTTCCTTGAACATGTTTTATTACCACCAAGCTTCCTCTTACATGGAGACCCAACAGGACCCACTTAAAGGGAGCTTCAAATCACAGGTGTATTTCACTTCAAGTGCCCACCTGCTGGGTTTGTGGCAAGCGGGCCCAGAGTTGCTTGTCATATCCAGGAGTAGAGTTGGTAAAGAGTAGGTCATTTCTTAAGGAACTGTAACAATCAGTTCTTTTATGTTCAGTGTCTGACTCTTGTGAATACCAAATACAGATACAGATATCTACAGGCAGACTTGGTGCACATACATAATTTCACAACCTAGTGAAATTCAGTACAGGACACCCCCTTCCATTTGTTCATCATTAGTTGTAATGTGACCAAATGGAAACTGCTAATCTATGTGCCAGTATTTGTTCTAGAAACATACACTTCTCCCAGACAAGGAGAAAGGAAAACACTTTGCTTAAACTTCCCCTTTTACAGTCCAAAATTCTTACTGTAATTTCAGGTCAGCTGTTGAGTCATCGGGTCACATCCTAAACCCAACTCTGGCCATGCCGAAGGAGGTCCTGACGAAGTCTTTATAGGGCTACCGCTAGGTACAGTGGAGAAGAAAGGCACAAGTTTTATTCCAGGGACTTAGGGATTTAAAAAAAAAAAAAAAAAACAACAACCATCATTCTGAACCCTACAAGACTTGATGAAACTAATAAATTGAGAATCTAGCCCATAGGGGGCAGACCTGCACTGAGGACTGGATAAAATTTCTGTGTTGGGCTGTGGTCTGGAAAAAGCACCCATAACACTGTTCTAAAACATCATCTGTTCCATTTTTCATCAGTCTGCCTGCTGTCGTTAATGATATCCTGCAGTGGAGTTCAGTGTTTTTTCTCTGGCTGAATTTAGAAATCCTCCATAGTCTAAACCATCTGTCTGTTTTTAGGAGAAGAGAGAGGGCACTAAACACTAGATCAGTTTTACCAAGGAAGTTTAACAGCCCTATCTACATGGAAGCCCTTGTCATCTTGAACTTGTGGCCCCACTTCCGGAAGAAATTTGGAACAATTTAAATAATTCACTTCAAAAAATTGACTTCCTGGGGCACCTGGGTGGCTCAGTCAGTTAAGCATCCAACTTCAGCTCAGGTTATGATCTCAAGATTCATGAGTTCAAACCCCACATGAGGATCCATGCTGACAGCTTGGGGCTCAGAGCCTGGAGGCTGCTTCAGATTCTGTGTCTCCTTCTCTCTCTGCCGCTCCCCCCACTTGGACTCGCTCTCTCTCAAAAATGTACATAAATTTTTTTTAATTAAAAAAAAAAGACTCCTTAAGTACTTCAAGTGAGTCAAAAGTTAGAGAGGAGCAATGAAATGATTCCTCACCGCCAAGAAAAGATGGGAAATCCAGGTGACGGGCTTGGCAGGGGCCATTGAGGAGACTGCAGGGGTCAACGAGTTTGTGCTGACTAGCCTCCTCAGACCCGGAAACCATTATCTTCATGACCTTAGAGCATGATTATTCAGCACAAATATTCCCAGAACACCGGGATTTGGCTTTATCTTAAGTTTTGCTTATTTAAATGTACAGAAAAAACAAAAAAAAAAGAAAAAAATTATTTGTAGCTCTCATGTTTTTGTGTATTGCAATACAATATATAAAAATGCAAACATCCTGTCACTATTCCAAGAGGTAGACATTGTTCATCTGGCGCTCATCCATCTGGATGGATGGATGATAGGGATATTTACTGATTTTTTTTTTTTTAAAAACAAACATGGAGTCCTACTAGCAGACGGGGCAAACTCATGCCCACCACTTGCAGAGGAGGGCTCAGCGGGCCAGCCGTCTCCCCACCAGGCTTCCTGGCAGAGAAGAGCCTGGTCTGCCTGTATGTACAATTTTTCCCAGTCAGTCAGAAAATGAACTCTCAAAACAAGGTCACAGAAATTCTGTTATCATTTAAATTATTACATTGAGCAAATTACTGTATTAACACAAAAGTGTAAGCCACACAAGATTATTACAGAATTTAATGACATATATATTTTATATAATATATAAATTGTATGTGTGTATATTTTTTAAATTATCTGGTTTTCATTTAACTTTTTAATGTAAGTTGCAGAGTCTTAATTTTTAAATTTTTTTAACATTTATTTATTTTTGAGAGACAAAGCACAAACAGGAGAGAGGCAGAGAGAGGAAGACACAGAATCTGAAGCAGGCTCTGAGCCCTGAGCTCTCAGAGCCTGACACGGGGCTCAAACCCACAAACTGCAAGATCATGACCTGAACTGAAGTCAGTCGCTTAACCGACTGAGCCACCCAGGCGCGCCCCCCTCCTTTTTTATAACAATGCATTACAGGCAGTAGGTTCTACATGCCTTGAAAGGCATCTTTACCCCTGCTCTGTTCTGCCTGTGAACAGCTGCTGCTGTTCTTGCCTTACCATAAGAGCTGGAGGCCAAGAGCTGCCAGTTTTAAGTGACAGGACACCTTTCAGTCCTGTCCCTGTATCTCTGTGCCTATTATTATTGCTGTAATATCGAAATATAAACCTGAGCTCTTGGCTAAATGTGCCCTCTGGGCCTCCGGTCTTCCCATCCCTTGACAGACCTCGTGCGAAGGGTCCACATCCATCCTCCAGTGTCACAAACCAGCCTGGGGGCTCCACCATCACCCTCCATCAGACCTATGTTTTTCCAATCATCCCCAAATGCTACCCGTACCCCCTTCAGTGCCCCCTGGCCACTGACAGACAACCACAGCAACCACCACTGCTACGCTTCTAAGGTTCTTTCAGAGGTGAGAGACAGCAGCCTCTCTAGGGTCATGGTCACCAGCACAGCTTCTCGGGTCTGCAAAAGTCCACTAGCCAGTGAGGGAGTCTGCTGCATCAGGAGGGCATTAGAGGGTCTACAAGGGAGCCTCAGAGGTGCAGGGTGAGCATGGCAGGAAGTGCGTCAGCAGCACAGTCAGCTAAGCCATCACATGCTCACTCATCCACTTAACCTCCATGAGCAACATTTACATACAAGAAGGAACTGTGAATGTCTTTGCTAAACTGTAAAGCCCAAACTCTCGTCAGTGGTTAAGCTTGGTATGTCCTAGGGGTGCCTGCATGGCTCAGTCAGTTAACTGTCCAACTCTTGATTTCAGCTCAGGTCATGCATGATCTCACGGTTTGTGAGTTCGAGAGGAGCCTGCTTGGGATTCGCTCTGTCTCCCTTGCTTTCTGCCCCTCCCCCAGCTCACTCTCTCTCTCTCAAAATAAATAAATGTTAAAAAAAATACTTTATAAGCATGTCCTGAAGACATATGTATTGTTCCCTGATTATAACCTGTGTTTTTTCTGGACAGGGGCAAGGCTTTAGGACAGGTTGCTAGGAGAAAAGACAGCATCTTGGAATGAGAGCATCAGAACTGAAAAGGACATCAGACATCCAGCCCCTTCATTTTATAGCTAAGGTAACAATCTCAGAAAGTTGAGGGGACATGCCTATACACATAATAGCGTCAGGAACTTTTTTAGATAAGAGGAGTCTTGGAAATTATCAAGTCCAGCCAGAGGCAGGTAGGCCCCTAGGAAAGAGTATCTTTGGTGCCCTATCCCCTCTCTTTGGCTTAATTCTCCTAACTTTCACTTGGTCAGATGGGTGGCCTGCCTAGGTTGCACCTGATCAGATGGTTCCCCGGGTTCTTCATCCCTTTTTCTACCTCCTCTCCCTCAACCAATACAAACCACTCCTGTCCAGACTATCATGGCCTCCTCCACTGAAACCAGCTCCCCCACTTGAAAAGACAAGCGATAAATAAATACCACCCATCTCAGCTGTTCAAAGCTGATAATGGCTCCTGATGGTTCTGTACTCATGGATATTCTTTTTTCTTTTTTTAATTTTTGAAAAGGCTCAATCCATATGACTCAAATTCAAACAATATAAGAATCCTCATTCCTATGCCTACCTTCCATTGAGCCAATTCCCACCCCAACTCTGCAGGTAACTCTAGAGGTAACTCTCTATACCTTTTCAGAGTTTCTTCATACTCATATAAGCAGATGCAGATATACGTTAACAGAGAATTCTTAAACGAGTTCTCAGAGTTGTAATCCAAAGAAATCTTGACAGCAGAACTTGACACGCTCTAAAAATTTCATTGAGCAACAGATCTTCCCCAAAACCACTTTGGGCATGACTTACAAGCAGCTGCTTTCTTGTAGTCCATGTTCCCTGCTCTAATGAAAATTCGTTCCATTGGGACTCTGTAACAAGATCGTCACCGAGAAAGAACCACAACCCACTGCCTATTTTCAAGACTGAAAGGAAGACGGGTGGAGCTGGAGAAGCTCTGAGAACCCCATCTTCATTCTTTGATTCATTTGTTGAATATTCCTGTGGGCCAAACACTGAACTAGGCCCTGGAGACACAGAAATAGTCCCTGCACTCAGGCCAAAAGGAAGACAGTATAGACCAAAGTTTTCATTTATATTATTTCAACTGCAACTGACAGTAAATCCAACCCAAACAGGTTTATGTTTTTTTTTTTAATGTTTTATTTATTTTTGAGAGAGAGCATGAGCAGGGGAGGGTCAGAGAGAGAGGGAGACACAGAATCTGAAACAGGCTCCAGGCTCTGAGCTAGCTGTCAGCACAGAGCCCGACGTGGGGCTCGAACCCACAAACCATGAGATCATGACCTGAGTCAAAGTCGGACACTTAACCGACTGAGCCACCCAGGCGCCCCCAAACAGGTTTATGTTTAAAAAGGCAATTGACTGGCTTCTATAACTGAAGGCTGCAAGGATAGAGTTGGCTTTAGAAACAGCTTGGTTCAGAGCTTAAATGATGCTACTAGGAGCCATGTCTTGGCTCTGCTCCCTCTTGGTTGGTTTAATTCTCAGACAACTAATGGTGGCCCAGGCAACCTGCGGTTCATATCATTACCATCTGAGGCCATTAGAAATGAGTTAATGATCCCTAAAACTCAAATATTCAGGGATTGAGTGTCCTTAGCCCCGACTGGCTTATTTAGATCAACCTGCCCATTCCTGAGCCAATCACTGAAACCCAGGGGGATGGACTATACTGATTGGTCTAGACTAGGCCACATGGTCCACTCTCAGAGCCCAAGATAGGGGTCAACATTACCCAAAGCACATAGGTTGAGAGTGAAGGAGGGGTGGTACCCCAAAATGAAACAAAGGTACAGTAGCTACACATGCAAAATAGGCTGCTAGGCCACAAAAATAGGTACTATCCGCCGTATTCACATAATTCAAGTGAGGAGAACAATTCAAAGGGAAACTACAAGGTGCTAGGGGTTGCCTGCCCCAGGGTAAGGCAGCAGGGACATGTTCCCTAAGGAAGGAGCAGGCATCAGCCAAGTGAAGGTTGTGGGTTCATATTCATTGGAGGGGAGACTCGTGGGAAGGCCCAGAGGTGGGAAAGAATGAAGCCCCTTAGAGGAACTTAAAGAACTACATACAATATGACAAGCTCAGAGAGCAGGCCTGAGGAATGACAGGGACCAAGGGAGTATTGAGGACTGTCACCCATCACAGTAGCTGGGGACCCAGTGCTATGGGAATATGAGGATCAAATCTGCCCAGATTAATTCCCTGCTTAAAACACAGAGTTCCAGGGCACCTGGGTGGCTCAGTTGGTGAAGCATCCGACCTCAGGTCAGGTCAGATCAGATCTCACAGTTTGTGAATTCAAGCCCCACATGGAGCTCTGTGCTGACAGCTCAGAGCCTGGAGTCTCCTTTGAATCCTGTGTCTCCTTCACTCTCTGCCCCTCCCCTGCTCACGCCCTCTCTCTGTCTCTGAAAAATAAATTAAAAAAATTTTTTTTTAATGTTAAAAAAAAAAACCACAGAGTTCCATGTTCAGCATGACCTTCCATGCCCTGTCCTCTCTCCAGCCTCCTGTCCCTCCCACCGTTGGCTTCTCCCTGCACTGCTGGTGCTACGCCCCCAACTCAGATGAGCATTCAGAGGGCAATCGGTCCAGGTGCAGGCACCAGCCAAGGGCCTGTCCTTGAGACCTGTTGTCAAGTGCAGCACTGTCCTCCCTGTCCTCGCCAAGGCTGCCTCTCCACTGGACACCCACCTCACGAGCTGAGACCAGGACAGGGACTTTCACAGGGTCTGTGGTCAAGAACAAACATGGCGGGTGAGCAGTGACCTTTCAGGGCAAGAAGGCAGCACAGCACTGGGCCACAGCATCGAAACAGATGGTCCTGAGCTCTATCCCCTGGCTCTGAGAGCTCCTGAGAGCTGATCCAGGCTCCAGCTTTGAACTCCTTGAGAAATTTTTCATAACTTCTTTTGGGAGGGTACCATAGGAAACGCAACTTCTTCAGGGTCACATATATGTGAAGGTGGAGAAAACAAGAAAAGCAAGTAATGCCTAATACCTCCTATCTCAGGTTCTGGGTAGAATTTTCTTCCTGCTTCCTCTCTGGTTTTTGATCTTATTTGATCTGGTATTTGATCTGGTTTCTGACTTATATTTAAGCTGCCCAGTTTATATATGTGGGGTTTTTTTAGTGTTTGTTTTATTTTTGAGAAAGAGAGACCGAGCATGAGCAGGGGAGGGGCAGAAAGAGAGGAAGGCACAGAATTAGAAACAGGCCCCTGCCTCTGAACTGTCAGCACAGAGTCTGACGAGGGTCTCGAACTCACTGACTGCAAGATTGTGACCTGAGCCACAGTCAGACACCCAACCGACTGAGCCACCCAAGTGCCCCTATATATGTGTTTTTAATTAAAAGTTGCCTCCATCACTTTCTGGAAGTAGATTAATAAATAAATGGAAGAAGAATATTGTGAAATGGGTTTGGTTGGATTTTTGTTTTGTTTTGTTTTTTGGGTTTTTTTTCACAGAGCCACCATAGGTGTAAAATAATTTGCCAGATTAACTCCAGGCCCTCCTGTGTTTTAAAGCATTTTCCTTATCTTATGTCTGTGTTGTCAGAGTGGAATCAGAGCCAGCACTGGTCAGCTTCCTCTCCTTGATTAGTTGCTCACTAATGCACAATACGCAATTTTTTCCTGACGGGCCCAGGAAGTCTAACTGCAGCTGCAAGCACACATCTGTGTTTAGCTAACAGACCAGTCAGACTAACGCCAATCATCTCTTTTATGCAAGGAGACTGAAAAAGTGCATCCAGCTTCACAGGGGCCCCAGTGTCCTGAATGCGGTTTATATACTGTAATTGCCACCTGCATTTTCTCATTCGTCAGCTAGAAAATTACGTTCCTCCGGATCTGCTCCTAGGATCTGACCTTAGAAAGCATCCACTCCAACCCCTGGTGGCAGAATCTTTGGCTACAACTCCAGCCCCACCCCCTCCTTACCAGGGCACAGCTCCTCCTTCAAGGTTGTGTAGTTTACTAAATCTCAATTTTATATTTCTTGACGTTAGAACTATGTGAAGGCAGCACAGTGCTTCTTGTTGGCTGACACTACAGCCACCAGAAAACGGGGGGAAGTCGTCCCAGCTGAGGGGAAGGCCTCTGTGGGATCCAGAACCTGGCGATGCTCGGAACCACATCACAGAGACACCTCCCCTGTTCCCCAGCACCTGTCTCCCCATTTTCCTCTTTCCTCCAAGTGTCTCCAAGCTCACTATGGACACGGCACCCAGCTCTTTAAAGCAGGACTTGATCTGGGTGAATGCCTATGTGATCATTGTTTCTAAAAGGCGAGGGGGCTAAACCAAGCCTTCTCCTCCGTCCCGACCCCGGCCACTGGAGCTGAGCAGAGAGGGGGCAGAAAGATTTGGCTCTGGGCCTTTCATCTGGCCCCCAGACAGGTTTTCCTCCCTGCCAATCAGCCAGGAATTCCAAGCACCTGCTCAGCCTTTTCCCAACAGAGAAACTGAGTCCTAGCAAAGAGCCTAACACCAATTATCCTCTACTTGGACAAAGGTCACGTTTGAAATAGCCACCTTTTGGGGTACCTGAGTGGCTCAGTTGACAAAGCATCTGACTTCGGCTCAGGTCATAATCTTGAGGTTCATGAGTTCGAGCCCCGCATCAGGCTCTCTGCTGTCAGCACAGAGCACGCTTCAGATCCTCTGTCCACACCCTGCTCTCAAAATTAAAATAAAACATTAAAAAAAAAATAGCCACCCTCTTTGCTACACCTCACACCACTTAAGGTCTCCTAAAAACAAACCCTGCGTGATTCACCTCCCACACCCAAGCAGCCTCTGAGGTGTTTTGCTAGATCAAAGGTGCCCGAATTCTGCCATCGTTCATGGCTATACATCAGGAAATTTCCTCCCCCACTTCAGTAAGGTTCGTCCGGCAACGGTTGAGCAGTCTGAATGGCGCTGGGGAAGGCTGGAGGCACCAGGCCAGTGAGAAGAGGCTGGGAGCCCTGAAGGAGGTGAGGAAGACAAGCCCTTGTCAGCTGGAGTTTGTTAGAAAAGCAGATGTGCAGCTCCGCCCCGGGGCCCGCAGGATCCGAATCCACAGTGGGGCAGTGTGAACGTTTGGGAAGCACTGATTTCTCTGCAACTCCAAGCTTGATTAGATCAGAGGTGAGTCTCTAGTTCTTTTCTTTCACTCTCCCAAACGACTGCTGAGAATAATAAATATTAGGTATGAAGGTCTTTGTGCAAAGAAAGAAAACACAGCTTTTCTTACTTAATTCTGATAACAATCCTGGGAGGTGGGTGGTGGTCTCTCCATTTTACAGATGAGGGCCCAGCTGAAGAGGTGAGACAACTCGCTCGAGGCTATAAACTCAAAGAGCTGGGATTTCACACACACACACACACACACCCACCCACCCACCCACCCATGAAACCACCTCTCCAGTCAGGAATTCTTTCCTTTGGGGCCTGGATCTAAAACCAAGCCCCAGGCACAAAACATCCCCACCTTAAATCCTAGCTGGAACTCACTTTAGGAATCTGGGCTGAGGCTCCCGGGGGCCTGCCTGCAGGGGTAGGAGGAGAGGGAGGGGCCCATCAGGGCAGGGCTTTGAGCTGCTCCCAGGAAATAATTGGGCACAAAGTCCCTTCACCCAGGCCCTGCCCCGGCCTGTCCTTCAGCCACAAGCTCCCTCGGAACAAAACAGAACCCTTAGGCCTGGGCCTAACTCAGCAGCTTCAGAGGCCGGCTGGGGACACATTACCCCAGATCTCATTGCTGTTCCTATGTGCTCACTTCTCCCCTGGAAACTGCCTTGCCTGAGGCTTCACAGGGTGACAGCCCCTCACAGAGAGGCATCTCTCTAGAAACGCAATTTAGGACTTCCAGCACTATGTTAGACAACAGTGGTGAGAGTTGACTTCCCTGTCATGTTCCTGATTTCAGGGGAAAGCTCTCAGTTTTTCCCCTTTGAGAGTGATGTTAGCTGAGGGCTTCTCATAGATGGCTTTTATGATGTTTAAGTAAGTTCCTTCTATCCCGGCCTTCTTCGAGGGTCTGTATTAACAAGGGATGCTGTATTTTCTCAAATGCTTTTTCTGCATCTATCGACACGATCATATGGTTTTTATCTTTTTTTGTTGTTGTTGATGTGATGTATCACATTGATTGATTTGCAAATATTGAACCAGCCCTGTAACCCAGGAATGAATCCCACTTGATCTTGGATAATTCTTTTTATGTGTTGTTGAATTCGATTTGCAAGTATCTTGTTGAGGATTTTTGCATCTGTATTCATCAGGGATATTGGCCTGTAGTTCTCTTTTTTTGCTGGATCTCTGTCTGGCTTGGGAATAAAAGTGATGCTGGCTTCATAAAATGAGTCTGGATGTTTGCCTTCGATTTCTATTTTTTGGAATAGCTTGAGAAGAATGGGTATTAATTCTGTTTTAAATGTCTGGTAGAATTCCCCAGGGAAGCCATCCAGGCCAGGGCTCTTATTTGTTGGGAGATTTTTGATAACTGATTCGATTTCCTCACTCGTTATGGGTCTGTTCAGATTTTCTATCTCTTCCCGTGTGAATTGTGGTAGTGAGTGTTGTTTAGGAATATGTCCATTTCTTCTAAGTTGTCCAGTTTGTTGGCATATAATTTTTCATAGTATTCCCTGATAATTGCTTGTATTTCTGAGGGGTTGGTTAAATAAGTTCATTTTCATTCATGATTTTATCTATTTGAGTGCTCTCTCTTTTCTTATTGAGAAGCGTGGCTAGAGGTTTGTCAATTTTGTTTATTTTTTCAAAAAACCAACTCTTGATTTCATTGATCTGTTTAACTGTTTCTTTGGTTTCTATATTGTTTATTTCGGCTCTGATTTTTATTATTTCTCTTCTTCTACTGGGTTTGGGGTGGTCTTGTTGCTCTGCCTCTAGTTCCTTTAGGTGAGCTGTTAGATTTTGCACTTGCGCTTTTTCTAATTTCTTGAAATAGGCCTGGAGTGCAATGTACTTTCCTTTTAGGACTACCTTTGTCACATCCCATAGAGTCTGGATTGTTGTATTTTCATTTTCATTTGTTTCCATATATTTTTTTAATTTCTTCTCTAATTGCCTGATTGGCCCATTTGCTCTTGAGTAGGGTGTTCTTTAACCTCCATGTTTTTGGAGGTTTTCCAGACTTCTTCCTCTGATTGATTTCAAGTTTCATAGCATTGTGATCTTAAAGTGTGCATGGTATGATCTCAGTTCTTTTATATTTATTGAGGGCTGCTTTATGTCCCAATATGTGATCTATCTTAGAGAATGTGCCATGTGCACTTGAGAAGAAAGTGAATTCCATGGCCTCAGGAGCAATCAGACAACAAAAGGAAATAAAAGGCATCAGAATTGGCAAAGAAGAAGTCAAACTTTCACTTTTTGCAGATGATATCATACTCTACATAGAAAACCTGACAGACTCCATCAGAAGCCTACTAGAACTGATCCATGAGTTCAGCAAAGTTGCAGGATACAAAATCAATGTACAGAAATCGGTTGCATTTTTATATAGCAACAATGAAGCAACAGAAAGAGAAATCAAGAAACTGATCCCATTCACAATTGCACAAAAAAACTATAAAATACCTAGGAATAAACCTAACCAAAGATATAAGAGATCTGTATGATGAAAACTATAGAAAACTTATGAAGGAAATTGAAGAAAACACAAAGAAATGGAAAAACATTCCATGCTCATGGATTGGAAGAATAAATATAGTTAAAATGTCATTACTACCCAAAGCAATCTACACCTTCAATGCAATACAATCAAAATTGCACCAGCATACTGCTCAAAACTAGAACAAACTATCCTAAAATTTGTATGGAACCACAAAAGACCCCAAATAGCCAAAGTAATATTGAAAAAGAAAACCAAAGTGGGAGGCATCACCATCCAAGACTTTAGCCTCTACTATAAAGCTGTCATCATCAAGACAGTATGGTATTGGCACAAAAACAGACACATAGACCAATGGAATAGAATAGAGAACTCAGATTTGGACCCAAAAGTGTACAGCCAACTAATCTTTGACAAAGCAGAAAAGAGTATCCAATGGAAAAAAGACAGATGGTGCTGGGAGACCTGGACAGCAACATGCAGAAGAATGAAACTAGATCATTTTCTCACACCATACACAAAAATAAACTAAAAATGGATAAAGGACCTGAATGTGAAATAGGAAACCATCAAAACCCTAGAGGAGAAAGCAGGAAACAACCTCCTTGACCTCCACCACAGCAACTTCTTACTTGACACATCCCCAAAGGCAAGGGAATCAAGAGCAAAAATGAATTATTGGGACCTCATCAAGATTAAAAGCTTCTGCACGGCAAAGGAAACAATCCATAAAACTAATAGGCAACCAATGGAATGGGAAAAGATAGTTGCAAATGACATATCAGATAAAGGGCTTATATCCAAAATCTATAAGGAACTCACCAAACTCCACACCCAAAAAACAAACAATCCAGTGATTAAATGAGCAGAAGATATGAACAGACACTTCTCCAAAGAGGACATCCAGGTGGCCAACAGACACATGAAATGATGCTCAGCACCCCTCCTCATCAGGGAAATACAAATCAATACCACACTGAGAAACCACCTCACGCTGGTCAGAGTGGCTAAAATGAGTAAATCAGAGGACTCTAGATGCTGGCAAGGATGTGGAAAAATGGGCACCCTCCTACACTGGTGGTGGGAATGTAAACTGGTGCAACCCCTCTGGAAAACAATGTGGAGGTTCCTCAAAAAATTAACAATAGAACTCCCCTATGACCCAGCAATAGCACTGCTAGGAATTTACCCAAGGGATATAGGAGTGCTGATGCATAGGAGCACATGTACCCCAATGTTCATAGCAGCACTCTCAACAATAGCCAAATCATGGAAAGAGCCTAAGTGTCCATCAATGGATGAATGGATCAAGAAGATGTGGTTTTTATCTATACAATGGAATACTCCATGGCAATGAGAAAGAATGAAATCTGGCCATGTGTAGCAACATGGATGGACTTTGAGGGTGTTATGCTGAGTGAAATAAGTCAGGCAGAGAAGGACAAATACCAAATGTTTGCACATATAGGAGGATTAGGAGGAACTTAATGGAGGACCGTGGGTGAGAAGAAGGGGAAAAATAGTGGGGGAGAGGGAGAGAGGTAAACCATGAGAGACTCTTGAACGCTGAGATAAAACAGAGGGCAGATTGGGGGGGAGGGGAAGGGGGGTAATGGGCATGGAAGAAGGTACTTGTAGGGATGAGCACTGGGTGTTATATGGAAACCAACTTGACAATAAACTATTAAACACACACACACACACACAACTTAGAGCTGCTGTCTCCGAATCCGGTGCCAGTGTCACTTGTCCATGAAGCCTGCCCAAATGCCCCAGGCAAAATCAAAGACTCCAGACTCCCACGTGATGGAGCAGAGACAATTGTGCAAACTTTAATTGGGCATCTATTATGTGCCCAGTAACCACTCAGGATTTTTCTGCATACTTTATCTCCTTTTATCCTTAGCCTATTGAAACAGGTACTGTTGCTCCCACTTCACAGCTGTGAAAATAGGCTAGTGGGCTGTGGAGTTAGGATTTAAACCTGGGTCCTGGGCCACCTGGGTGGCTCAGTGAGTTAAGCATGTGACTTTGGCTCAGGTCATGGTCTCATGGTTCATAGGTTTGAGTCCTGCATTGGCCTTTGTGCTTACAAAGCCTGCTTCAGATTCTGTGTCTCCCTCTCTCTGCCTGTCCCCTGTCCTCTCACTCTTGTGTGCTCACTCACTCTCTCTCTCTCTCTCAAAAATAAACTTTAAAAAAGTTAAGTTTTTTTGTAATAAATAAACTTAAATAAATAAATAAACTTAAAAATAATAAATAAATAAATAAACTTAAATAAACTTAAAAAAAAAATAACACCTGGGTCCTAACTCCTGATCCAGTACTTAACCACATAAGAATTATATTGGGGCGCCTGGGTGGCTTGGTCGGTTGAGTGTCTGACTCGCTTAGGTCATGATCTCGTGGTTCGTTGGTTCGAGCCCCGCGTCGGGCTCTGTGCTGACTGCCAGCTCAGAGCCTGAAGCCTGTTTCAGTCTGTGACTCCCTCTCTCTCTGACCCTCCCCTGCTCACGCTCTCTCTCTCTCTCCTAGAAATAAATAAAACATTTAAAAAAAAAAAAAAGAATTATATCTTTCATAGATTTAGTTTAGGATTTAGCATATTACTTGATAAGCATTTAATTGCAAGTATGTGTGCCTTTTCTACTGAACCATACACCTCCAGGGGCCCCATCTTATTCATTCTTGTATCCCAATGCTTAGATTGCCTAGAACGGAATTTATATTGAACACACTATGTTGAACTAAATTATTCAGCAAACTTTTTTTAAGTTTATTTATTTTTTGAAAGACAGAGAGTGCGAACAGGGGAGGGGTAGAGAAAGAAGGAGACACAGAATCAGAAGCAGGCTCCAGGCTCCGAGCTGTCAGCACAGAGTCCAATTCAGGGCTCGAACCCATGAACCTAAGATCATGCATGATCTGAACCAAAGTTGGATGCTTAACTAACTGAGCTATCTAGGCTCCTCTCAGCAGTTTTACCAAGCAAAATACTATGTGCCTGACCTCGTGCTAAGAATAAGAGCTACAAAGATTTAAAAAAAGAGGTAAAAAAATTTTTTAAATCCTGCATTAGAAATACAGACATTGCAGTAGAATTAGGAACTTGGAAGAATGGAAGGATTAACAAAGTATGGTGGAAGGGCACATGGGTGGCTCAGTAAGTTGAGCATCCGGCTTCAGCTCAGGTTATGATCTCACAGTTTGTGGGTTTGAGCCCCACATTGGGCTCTGTGCTGACAGATCAGAGTCTGGAGCCTGTTTTGGATTCTGTGTCTCCCTCTCTGTCTGCCCCTCCCCCGCACATGCTCTGTTTCTCTCTGTCTTAATAATAAACACTAAAAAAAATGTTTTTTAAACAAAGTATGGTGGAAACAAGAGGAAAGAGCCTGGAGTTGGCCCGGAGAAATGTGGTTGTGACCACCACAGCTCATGCAGAACCTAAGTGAGATTACACACAAGAAAGAAATTTATAGTGAAGGAGAGGACCCCTCAGGGAGTGAAGGGCAGAGGCTGAAGCATGTGGGTTTGTGAGTGCCTAGTTTAGCAAGGGTTTTAGGGGAATAATAAACAGCACTCTGGAGTGAGTAGACTTTCTAAGGATCCTCCATATATTGAATTCCTCCCACCCGAAACCGCAGGCCTCCCTTTCCCCAAAGCAAAGCCTGTCTCAGTCAAGAAACATTGGAAAACACTCCCACATGCATCTTTCTACAGGACAGGAAGGGGAAGATACCTGTCTGAAAGTGCTGTTTTTCTCGCAAGTCAACAGATAGCCCACCCCCAGCCCCAGGAGAGCAGAGGGAAGCAGTGCGTCTTCTATACCATTCCCTCTGGGGAGTCTGAAATTCCTTCCAGTCTATAGAAACAGAAGACCTTGGGAATAACTGCCCCCGACTACAGCCCACCTCACCCCAGCTGTGCTCAGAGTGGCTGCCACAGGAAATGCTATAGAGGGAGGCCACACCGGCCACACAGCCACATAGGTGCACAGCGAGGGAGAGCTTCATTCCTGAAGGCGATGGTGAGCCACTGAGGAATGATGAGCAGGGTGGTGAGAGCACTAGGAAGGTCACTCCGGGGGCTGTGTGGTTAGGGGGGTGGGATGGTAATCTGCCAGGGATCACTGTAGAGCTCTGCCCTGGCAGCAAAGATGGAAAAAAGGAGAGGGAATCGAGGTGTTTGGGAGGTGGCACATAGGGCCGGATGAATAATTGGGTGTGACAGACAAAAGGAAAGACGGATTCAAGTTTCACTTCAGGGTCCAGCCAGCAGCTGGCTGGGTGATGGCGCTCTGGAGGCTGAAAGGACAGGGAGAGGTTGGAAGGGGAAGAAGAGCTCACCGTGGATCATGTTGGGCTTGATGTCTTGAATATCCAGAGTCAAGATGCCCAGGAGGTATGGATATCAGGAGAGAAAGCAAGCCTGGACGGAAAGACCAGGAGTCAGCCAGCTAGGAGAAGGCACATTTCCCAGACAACAGAAGCCTGGTGTGGAAAATAGCATGACAGTGAGTCACCCAGTATGGTCTCTCTGTGCCTGGATCTCCTTCTGCTCCTAGGAAACTCCAGCGCCTCTTGCACACACATCCCAGGGAGATCTGGGGACCTCTGGCTGGGTGGAGGGCATGTACCTCACATGAACTTACTTCATAAACTAGTGAATGTACTCTGCCGCCACATGGTATCCACGGCTTCCCCCTCCCTGTTCTGCTCACTGTGGGCCACCTGGGCTCAGCCACGCCTAGGGCCCAGGGCTCACTCTACGAGCCATGACACTAGCCATGACCCACGGGGGCCAGTGCCCTGGATGGTGGGCACTGATGTCTACAATGAAAAGGAACAAATTGGGAGCGCCTGGGTGGGTCAGTCAGTTAAGCCTCCAACTCTTGATTTCAGCTCAGGTCATGATCTCACAGTCTTGAGAACAAGCCCCGCTGTGAGCTCTGCACTAGGCGCGGAGCCATTTTAAAATTCTCTCCCCTGACCCTCCCCCACTAGCACATATGCACATACTTTCGTGCTTGCGTGCTCTCTCTCCCTCTCTCTCTCTCTCACACACAAAACAGAAAGGAAGAAAGGAAGAAAGGAAGAAAGAGAAGGAAGGAAGGAAGGAAGGAAGGAAGGAAGGAAGGAAGGAAGGAAGGAAGGAAGGAAGGAAAGGAAAGGAAAGGAAAGGAAAGGAAGGAAGAAAGGAAGAAAGGAAGAAAGGAAGAAAGGAAGAAAGGAAGAAAGGAAGAAAGGAAGAAAGGAAGAAAGAAATATGTAATAAGCAAATCAAGTATGACCACGGTTACAAGTGGCTACTCTGAAAACCAACAGAACCCAATTACACCCTAGTCCTTAGCAGGCTAGGTCCCGACTAGGTCTGGACTAACTCACTTAGCCCATACTGCCACCAACACCAAAACCACCACCATGTGGCCTCAGTCCAAGCCTGCCTTCCTTCCCACCCCAGGATTGGCACCTTTTCACAATGATCAATGTTGGAAACATCAATTTGCTTCCGGGGGGGGGGGGGACCCAACTCCATTCATATGATATAATCTGAAGGCATAGTGCATGCAGGCCATAATCAGTAGCCAGAGTCCGGATCCTTCATTCTTAAATGTCATCCCTGGGTCTACCATTTGCAAATTCTGTTGGCACTACCCTCAAAGCCTATCCAAATTCTAACCACTTACTACCTCCATTGTTCTCAGCTCAGACCTGACCACCATTATGTCTTACTTAGATTATTATAACAGCCTCCTCACTGGTCTTCCTGTTTCTGCCCTTTAGGCTATTCGTAACACAGCAACCTGAGTGAAAGTTTTAAACCCACCAGACCATGTCACTCCTCTGCTCAAAACCTTTCCCTGTCCTCTCACCTCAAAATAAAACCCAAGTATTTACAAGGCCCTGTGCTATCAGCCTCAACACAGCCACCCTCTTCCCCACCACCACACATGCTCACGTGCAACACATCTCATGATGCTCTGACCTGATCTCTAGGTTGCTCTTCCTTGTTCACTTGGCTCCCTTCAGTCCTCAAGCAAAGGATTTTTTCTGTCTTCTCAGGCCGTTCACACTTCCTGTTCCCTCCACCTGGAATACTCTCCCCTCACACAGCCACACATTGCCCCTTCAGTCTTTGTTCACCATCTCAGTATGCTCTCTCAAATGCCAACACAGACACGCACTTCCTATTGCTTTACCTATTCCTTCCTATCCCTTCACCCTGTGTTAATTTTTCTCTTTAGCACTTCTCACAATGTATCTTCCTGATTTTGCTTTTTATGCCTGTCTCCATGAAGACAAGATTTTGTCTTTTTCCTCCCTGCTGACCACCCCCCAACCTCCCGCCAGTATCTACAGGAGTGTTAAGGTGTATTGGATTAACTGTGATCAATCTGTTGATCTGTGATGGAGGAAGTTGAAACAATAACCATGTTTTTTCCCAGGAGACATCTAGTCCACTAGTCAACAGACCTGAGCCAGTCCCATCCTACAGGCCCCCACACATGCCCAAACATGCCTGAGAGCCGGGGGATGTAGTTCAGTTCAAAAAGGAGAGTCCTGCTGGGATGTGGGTACGAAGAAGATCACAGGGGATATGGACCCTCAGAAGAGCAGTGGGCCTGAGGGACACTGGGAGAACCTGACAGTGTCAAGACCATGTCAGGTGACAAAAATAGAACAATTAGTAAAGAATTTGATGCCTTTTGTTCAAGGAAAAACAATCCTTGGAATGGGGAATACAGTACCTCTCAAGCAGTAGAGAGCTCTTCCACAGAGATGTTTGGACAATAACAAGTTTTATAGAGCTTTAGAAGTAGCAACTGGGAACAGGGTGTGATTGCCAAGGTCAAGAATTTCCCTATAAGCCCAGCAGGTCTGATTTTCAAGGGAAAGGTAAGCTAAAGCTGAGTTAGAGGATTGTGATTGGTCCACGTTAGCTTTTCTTGACAGTGAGGCATTTCCATCAGTTGGGCTGACTTAGATTTGTGATGTGGTTCAAGCCATGGGGGCAGCCTCCACGTCTCGGGACATATGAATTACTCCTATCAACACCCAGAGGAAAGGAAGCTGGCACAGGGGATCCTGAAGGGTAACTAGAGAAGGGTGTTGCCAGGAAAGCTGAGAGGAGACTGAGAACTTCTAAGGAGGGAGGGAGTGGCTGAAGTCCCGCCCCAGGGGAGTCACCAAGGAGAGGCCTGAAAAAACCTTGTCAGTGGGCACCTTGGCCCAGTTTCCAAGAAATAGAGCAGGAGCCACACAGGAAAGAGTGGCAGTCTGAAGGGGATGAGGAAATGGAGAGAGGAAAGGTAGGCGACTCTTCGGCAAACTGGGCTGAAAGGATCTCTGTACGCCAATTGAGTGAGATTCATGAGGGCTTTTTTTTTTTTAATGTTTATTTATTTTGAGAGCAAGACAGAGGGCATGACCCAAGGAAGAACAGAGAGAGACACAGAACCTGAAGCAAGCAAGAGTCTCTAAAGCTGTCAGCCCAGAGCCCGAAGCAGGGCTCAAACCCATGAACTGCGACATCATAACAGACTGAGCCACCTACATGCACCCATGAGGGCTTTTTCATATTTCTATTCAGAGAGGAAGAAGCCAAGGAAGACAGATTGAAGGTACAGAAAACTGAGGGGCTACTCAAAGGAAGAGTAGAAGTGTACCTGCCTGTAGCTGGTTCAACCTTGGCACAGGGAGGAGAACCATTCTCCTCGGAGCTGGGGGCTGAAGGAAAAGGCTAAACTGATGAATCTTGCAGGTGGTGGGAAGGAATTGGAGGACCCTTTTGCTAAAAGATAGGAAGCAGGGTCATTACTGGGTGCCAGGCTTAAGGGAGGCATTAGGTTCAGAAATCTCTGCAGAGAGAATTGGGAGAAGGCTCTGACAACATCCACGTAAGAGGTATTGAAAGCAGTGTGTGGAGGCAGCTGCCATTGGACACCATGAACTTGGGCTGTGTGGCATCTGTAGAAGCAGGCTGTGCAGACGGAGGCAGGGGCTGGGTTAGTCACGGAGGGAGGCAGCTGGGAGTGTGGGCAAGAGAAAGGCAGAACATTATGCACCCTGGAGAGTAAACTGAGGATGCTAAATGCTGGAGTCAAGGAACTCAAGAACCTGATGAGGTCTTGGGATAGAATTCGGTGGGAGGGGGGAGGGAGCTGGAAAGATAAGAGGTGTGGCCAGAGATCACCCCACCCTCCCCGAGGTAGAGCAACAAGCTCCATGCTGTGGCCATGAGGATGAGAGGCTGGATGGAGGTAATAGTTGTTGACACAGGAAGGTCAAAGAGTTTGTCGTTGACAGGGGTGCTGAGGTCTCCCAAGATGATGCAAGCCCTAAAGTCCTCAGAGCTTGGGAAGAAGAAGCAAGCTATATATAGGTGGAAGGCATGACAAGGATGGCAGAGAAGAGCGTGGAAGAGACTGAAAGTTGCCACAAATACCCACCTGACCCTTCTTCCTCTGCAATAAGGAGTTTGATTTTTGGTTGGAACCACCATCACCCAGGCTCTTTAAAAGCACATTGCCCAACATAGCTGATAGCTTCAGGTGGCCAGGTGACTCCTCTCCGGTACTTCTAGAAGCCTTCTTATCTCCTTCCCTCAGTGGCTAACCTGGAAGTCCTGTAACAACTGAAGCTTGAGCTGCATCTTGGGCCATTAGGACCAGGGTCTCCACCTAGGAATGGCAGAGAAGTGAGCAGGAAGAACCCGGGTCCCTGAGGACCTCATAAAGCCAACTTACTTGCTCTGGACTATCTCCCTTTGAGACTTCTTTAACTTTATACAAAATAACGTCTTGTGTGTTTGAGACAGTTACTTTGGGATTTCTGTCAGCAGAAGAACTAAGCCTAAATATTACAGACGGTGTAGGAGGATGGCATAGTTCTCAAAGGACGTGAACCCATATTTGCCTATGAGCAGCAATAAGGAGTTACAAGAATGTCAACAGTGGCTTCTAGGCCTAATGTAAATTGGAGGTGCGAGAACAAACAGCCTCCACTCACAAGATCTCTAGGCAGTTGTGTTCCTTAGCTGAAGTGAGGAGGAGGAAGAGGGAGGTTCTGCAAAGAGCTAGAAGCCATGAGGGGGTGGGGTGTCATTAAGGAAGTGTTTCTAAAAGTCAAACCCGAAAGCCGTGAGGGAGCTCTGCAGTGAGAAGGTGAAGAGCCAGCATGTCGGAGCATCATGTGGGCCGACCACAAGAGGGGTCCATATTCAGGACAGAGAGTAACCATGAGAGTCAAGGGTCCCACGTTTTTCATTTGAATTCAGTCAATTTCCTGCAGAACTTGTCAAGTTTAGAGACTCAGTTTCCTTGCAGCAGCTGCCTTCTAATGGTAGAGGTGGGCAGGAAGTCAGCCTGAGTTTGGGAGAGCAGGGCAGGGAGACTGCTCCTCCTGTAGCCAGGCCCAGTCCGGCCTGGGGTCACAGTGGGGAGAAGAGCCCCCCTCCCACTCCCAGCCCTGAGGTGGGCCACCATTTTCTGAGGCTCCTTTCCCACTTTGTCTTCTTGAGTATTTCATCATGTGTTTATAACCTAATTTCCATATTAACTTTAGAGGACTCTACGTCTCTATTTTTGAAAGACAGATTGATAAACAATTGAAAATGTAAATCCTGGACAAATGTGTGGGTCTTTAAGAGGACCCTTTCAGGGGCACCTGGGTGGCTCAGTCAGTTAAGCGTCCAACTTGGCCTCAGGTCATGATCTCTGTTAGTGAGTTGGAGCCCCACATTGGGCTCAGTGCTGACAGCTCAGATCCTGGAGCCTGCTTTGGATTCTGTGTCTCCCTCTCTCTCTGCCTCTCCCCTGCTCATGCTCTGTCTCTCTCCCCCTCAAAAATAAATAACATTAAAAAAAAAAAAAAAAAAAAGAGGACCATTTCCTAGGCAGCAGCCTGCCAGGACTCCAAAGGAAGCCAGCACAAAACTATACAGAGGGAGATCCACTCAGGAGTGGTGGCAGGATAGGGATTAGGGACTGGAATTATAAAGGAGCAGCTATAGGGTCAGAGGCTGAAGAGAAACCTGTTTCTTGTTAGGGGAAATGCAGAAGCCACACATGTATAAGGGAACACAGCATTCCTGATGAGAACTTTGCAGGAATCTGGGCCAGATACACAGTCACCTCAACAATGTCATAAGTGCAGAAGCTGTTCATAGAAACTTAGCGCATGGTTAGGTGGGTTAACAATCAGGAATTCTTGCCGTTGATACATACTTGAGCTGAAGAGTTGCCCACCACACCCAGGGCCCAGATGTGGGCAGAGGGCTTGGGGTGGGAGGGGCTGAACTTAAGGGTGAGATCATGGTCTTCAGCTGTGGGGAAGGGATGCTAACAAAGGTCAAGGATCAGACAAGGCCTGACAAATAATGCAGAGGCCTGCAAGCATGGTCATTGTCCTGAAACTCATATTCTTCTTCCCTGTATTCACCCCAAATGGAGGAATTTAGCCATGCTATCAGTAACAGCTAGCCAGGTCATGGGCGTGGTGCCTGCAAGGAGTGAACAGCCTTGGACTCTGGAGATAGGTTCTTATTAGAATCACCTGGTGTGCTGTAGGGGCACCTGGGCAGCTCAGTCGGTTGAGGGTCCAACTCTTGATTTCTGCTCAGATCATGACCCCAGGGTCATGGGATCAAGCCCCACGTGGGGGCTCTGTGCCGAGTGTGGAGCCTGCTTCAGATTCTTCTCTCTCTCTCTCTCTCTCTCTCTCTCTCTCCTTCCCTCCCTCCCCTCCTCCCCCACTCATATTCTCTGAAATAAAATTTAAAAAAAAAGAATCACCTGGTGTGCTATAAACAAAACCAAAAGAAGGCTGATGCTCAGACCACACCCCAAATCAATAAAATTAGAACCTCCAGGGGCAGGAACCAGTCACCAATGAATTATAAAGCTCTCCAGATGTTTCCAATGTGCAGCTAAGTTTAGAACCTGAGGCTGAACTGTGGCCAGCCATTTACCAGCTGAGTGACTCTGGGCAATTTCCTGAAACTGTGCTTCAGTTTTCTCATGTGTGAAATGCAGATACTACGAGCGCTACTGGTAAGGTTTTGGGGTGATGGTGAGGTTCAGAACCAATGGCCAAGAAAATTCTGGAGGACGTTTTTGGTGCAAAAATGTGATGTTATCAAAGCACGGGGTCAGGACCTGTGGGCAGGAAGAGCTGCACTGGGGTTGTAAGGAGTGGTTGCTTAAATACTGTGGGGGTGGGGGGTAAAGTAAAGAGGACATTTCTTAAAGGGATTTCCATATGTTAAAGAGGATTTAAAGATTACTGGGGGCCTAGCTATTGTCAAGGTAAAGTTGTTTTTCTCTCTAACAAAGCATTAACATTAAGATAGTAGATAAGTAAGATAGTAAACTGATGGAGACCATCAATTTAACCATTTGTTTTCCCCTTTCCTTTGTTCTTGGTGGCAGGAATGCCTGAGGAATATCACGCATATCCCACCTGGTGTTGGGGGGGAGTGCGTGATTTGCAGGGTGTCAGCTTGCCTTCTGCCTCCTCATCACTACCATAGAGGGTTCAGTGCCTGGCATGTAATAAGTCCTCACTAAGTGCTGGGTATTACTGATAGCAGCCGGGATTCAGTTTGCAAACCCAAACCTGAAAAGTCATGGCTATCCTCATTGGCTGTTTGGGGATTTGTCAAATCTCACCCTCTTAAACAGTGGCATGGTTTGTGGAGGTGGAGATGGGTCAGGTTCTGTGGTGCTGATGGATGACACATGCTGGTATTTCTAAACAGGATAGTACGAAAGAGAAAACTCAGCCTGACATAGACTGGTCATTATGTCTTAAAACGTCTGGGAAATTATCTACGTCTCAGTATTTCACTCTTTGTTGGGGGCTGGAAGGGTAGCAGTTTTATTGAGATATAATTCACATACTACATCGTCCACCACTTTACAGTATATAACTCAATGTTTTTTCACAGAGCTGCATATTATCACAGTACATTTACAGAGCTGCATATTCTTGTTGTTGTTTGATTTTCATAAGCCGTTTTCAGGGGCTTGTTCAATCCCTGCTTTATCTGGTATTCCTGCTCTGGTCTATTAATCCAGCACTGGTTTATCCCAAACTTCAACATGGTATGGATGGTCCCTCCAAATGGGACTAGTTGAGCATGATATGTTCAAAACACTATTTCCAAGTTCCTGTTAGAGAATTCATGTCAGAAAAGCTAAGGAAGCAGCACCATGAGGTTCAGCAAGCAAAGCTGTCCCCTCGGCAGCGGGCCTCCCAAGGAGGAGACAAAAGAGAGAGTCGAGACTTGGGAGTGTTCCTTAGAAAGAGGTGGGTATAGGGAGCTCCAGTCGGGTGGGGGCTGGCAGTGCAGGATGTAAAAGAATTCACGCAAGGCAGAACAAAAGAGATAGAAGTTTATTGAAGACACTGCCAAGGGAACAGCAGGCAGAACGCAAAGGAGAGACTGCCATGAGGCGGTGGTGAGGGGCCACAGTTAGAGGGCAGAGTGAGGGAGTACGGGGACGTATGCAATATGTCCTTTGTGGTAATCTTAGGATCTGTGCCCAGTTATAAGTAGCCCATTGGTTAGTTAGGGCCTATGGCTATTTTGAAGTGGGTGGCTTAGCAAGACTGTTTGCATTCAGTTCAGTGGTCACTGTGGGCCTCTTTGCCTTGCTAGAGTTTCTATTGCTCAAGCCTGTTTCCTAAAAGTGGCCTCTACAATGGGGAGCCAGGGAACAAGAGCCTTAGCACCTCCTGGCTCATGTCTCACTGAGGTTAGCTAAAAGGACCTTTCCTTATTCCACCATTCGTACGACTGGTTCTAGTATTTTCTAGGTATAAAGCACACAGATGTTAGCCCTCCCCAAATTCCCAGGTGGGAGCAGACTGTGAAGCTCCACCATCTTGGAAGGTGACAGAAGTGGAGATGACTGGGTTTCAGGGGCAAGATCCTCCAGTCAGGACTGAGACCTAAATTCTCCCCAATTATCCATTAGACTATGCCTTCATCCTTTGTCTTCATTTATTAAACATCATATTCATTTGAGTACAGTCTCGGCACCCTAATTCAATGATTTTAACCAATTCCTCTTAGGTCATTTTCCTAAGCATGTGAGTGTGCACGGATTTGTATAAACACATATGCTCACTTAGGTTTTTTGTGTTTTAACCTCCAGACACCTCTTGGGTCTCCACTCCACAAGCAGTGTTGCTGGAGACCATCACAAAGTGGGTAGTAAAGGAAGAGGCTCCAGACTGGTCAGATGACATCAAAATTCTCTGCTAGAGAAGGTCAAACTTGCTTTAAACCAGTGCTTCCCTAACTTCTCAAAAGAAGTCCCTGTTTAAAAAAAAAAAAAATGTAAATTCCATAACCCATCCTCAATGCCCTGAAGCAAAATCTCCAGGAGAGGTCGGGAAACATGTAATTTCTACAAGGGCTCTCACTTGATTCTTATCATAGGAAAGCTTTCTTTTTCTGTTTCTAAATGAAGTTGCCTCCTCACTAGAGATTATAGTTCAACAGGGTGGGGGTGGCAGGGCCAAGGTTAGACTGATGCTTTTGAATGCAGTGGATTTGAGGTGCACTCTATTGAGAATCATTGCTTACCCTCAGGCATACTTGACTCTATCTTCACCAACTTGATCATTAGCTCCTAAACAGCTAGTTTTCAACTGGGATTTGTAATGATGATTTGAATCTAGTTTTCTCTCTTCTAGGTAAGTTATAACTTAGCTTTTTTTCATCACCATTATTTAAAATCAAACACAAAAATTCTGCTTCATTCAGCTGTACAGTGCATCAGGTGAGGCACTGCGTACATGCCCTCATTAGTCCTCTCAACAACTTTGAGGTTGGTTCTATTAGTAGCCCAACTTTACAGGTGAGAAAATTGAGACAGAAGTTAAATAGTTTGATTAAGACCAACCGATGAATAAGTAGCAAAGCCTTTCCCACTGAATCCCAGGCTAGCCACCTTATAAGTACTACACCTCTGCGCTCAGCCTGCCCAGGCTGGCCTGCACCTCAAGGTTGTTCTGAACTGAGAAGCCTCCATATTCCATGATCAGTTTCCCAAGGAGAGAATGGGGCTCTGCCGCAAAGCCCACATGCCTGCTTTGTATCAGGCCAACAATGGTGGGCTGCATTGGAAGTACCTTTAGGGTCAATAATTCTAGCTGATAGTGAATATTCTGAATAATCTATCCAAATAATCTGGCAAGAAGGTTAAAAATCCAGATACCTAAGTCCTATCCTTAGAGATACTAACTCTTGGGTGTGAAGAGTGACTTACATACTATGGAGTTAGGGGATAGAAAGTCAAGAGGAAGTTTCTAAAGGGGTTTTCCAATGCTAAAAACTCACAGATTACTGGAGGTAATTGTGGTAGCTATTGTGAAGGCTGCTCTTCCCTCCGGCAAAGTGTCTACATTAAGACAGTAGGGAGTTCCTAGGGGCACCTGAGTGGCTCAGTCTTTCAGTCTTTTAAGTACCTGACTCTTGATTTCAGCTCAGGTCATGATCTCATGGTTTGTGAAATTGAGCCTCACGCTGGTAGTGCAGAGCCTGCTTGGGATGCTTGAGATTCTCTCTGTCTCTCTCCCTTTCTCTCAAAAAAAAAAAAAGACAGTAGAGAGTTCCTGGATCTAAATTTCCTTCTTGTCTTCGTTCTCTACATCACTATGGAGGGGAGGGTGCTGTTGGAGCTATAGGTTTCTGGACATTAGGCTATTAATAAGATTGTCTTTTCCTTGTAAGTTACTAAGATATTTGTAAACTGATGGAGCCTTGGGCCTTGCATGACTGTCATCTCTATCAGTTAACTATTTGTTTTCTTTCTTTGACTTGGTTCTTGGGCAGTCAGAAGTGGCTGAAGAATATCACACATATCCCACCTGCTTTGGGGAGGCGTGTGCTAGCTTGTGCTTTGTCCTCAGCTTGCTTTGTGCTCCCTCATCATCCAGGATGCAGGCAAGGACTATGCATTTTTATAAATAGCATCAGTGATTCTGATGAAAGTAATCAGAGGGCTATCCTGAAAAAAAGGGGGGAAGGAAGGATAGGAAGGAAAGAAGGAGGGTGGGAAGGAAGGAAGGAAGGAAGGAAGGAAGGAAGGAAGGAAGGAAGGAAGGAAGAAAAAAATGGCCCTGAGTGGGCAATCAGAAACCTTGACAGAGGATAAGAAATGCCCCCCATGATGGGTAGGGGAAGCTGCATCCTTAATGATGTCTGGTCCCTTTCTCTAAACCTAGATAATTTCTATTCTTTCAAGACCCAGCTCCCAGGTCACATCTCCTCTGTGCTGTCTCTCTCTGTGGCTCCTGAAAGAATTTAGGAGGCCTCCTTGGGAATTTCATCACCCTTAAATCTTGGCATTGGTACTTATTTATCATATTGGCTCAAGTGGTGATTTTCACTGCTTAATGCTCTGTGGGTGACTGACTCACCTTTCAAGGGTGAAGCCACAACTCCTGGCTGCTGGCTGCTGAGCTGCAGCTGGACAGCCAGGGAGCTGGAAGAGGCCCAGCTGTTGAACAGAGTCCAGGTGGGCCTGAGCAGATGTTCAAACACTAACTAAAGAGCTGTTAATGCTGCAGAGGCAATACCCCCACTCCCCCACGCAAGCCAAGATTCTGAGCCTCTTGAGAACCGTGGCTCTGCCAGACCCTCTCCTGAACTGCCAGGGCCTCCTCCAGGGGTAGACATAAATCAAGGATGCCAATAGGTTTCACGGAGCTTGCCAGCTCCAGTCATGGGGCAGCAGCTGGACAGGACGGGGTGACGTGGGTTTCCATGGGAAAGAATGCGGAGAGTGATTAGTGATGTCTGCCTTGGGCATAGGAGGCACTTGCCAGCCACGTGTTTGCCAGCTGTATTACTTCCCTGGGGAAGTATAATGAATTACCACAAACTGGGTGGCTTCCAACAGCAGAAATTTATTCTCTCACAGTTCTGGGAGCCAGAAGTCTGAAATTAGTCTCGCTGGGTCAAAATCCAGGTGTCAGTAGGGCCGTGCTCCCTCCAAATGCTCTTGGATGAATCCTTCCTAACCTGTTCCAGCTCGCAGTGGCCCCAGTAGAACTCTAGTCTCTGCCTCTACCTCACATGGCCATCTTCCTGTGCTAGACCTCCCTGCCCTTTCTCTTATGAGGACTCATCTCAAGCTAATTAACTTAATTGCATCTGCAAAGATGCCTTTTCCAAATAGGGACACATTCACAGGTACCAGAAGTCAGGACTTGGACATATTTTTAGGGAGGGGGACACAATTCAACCCACTACACCAGGCTTGTACTAAATACATGTCAGTGACTAATACCCTCTTCCACTTTGTTCCCCATCTCTTACCCCCTTGTGCAAACCTTTTCAAACCTAGTACTAGTGAACCTCTCCTCTTGCCAGAGACAGGCCTGCCCTGGTGTCAGTTTTGGCCCATGTTAGACCTCCCCTCCAGCAGCTGGGATGTCAGGGTGTGGAGGGTTAAGAGGCAGAAAGCCTCCTACTCCAACAAGTATAATAAAATGAGTACTAGATCTTCTCCAAAAGTTACCAGATCACTGTGTAGGATGCACCAGGATGTACCAGATGCAGAACCCGGTACATGAACATGAGTCAAGGCCATGGTCAAGTTGCCCTAAGCCCACCTACTCATGCAACCTCCTGTGAGCATCACCTCCTATTCCAATCTAAGCACCTCCTGCTTAAAGTTCACCCACATCATGGAAAGCAGTTGTGATAAAGACCAGACTGCAAATGACCTGCTCCAAGTCCACCTCTGCTACCTCATGTGCCATCTAACCTTGAGCAGCTCATTGCACTTCTCTGCACCTCACTGTACAACAGACTGATAGGGGCACCTGGGTGGCTCCATCTGTAAGCGTCCAACTCTTGGTTTCAACTCACGTCACGAACTCATGGTTCATGATTTAGAGACCTATGCCCAGATCCAGGCTGACAGTGCAGGCTCTGCTTGGGATTCTCTCTCCTCTCTTTCTCTCTCTCTCTCTGCCCCTCCTCTGCTCATTCTCTATCTCTCTCTCTCTAAATAAATATTTTTTAATAATCATACTGATAACAATACCTGCAGACTTAACTCCTTTCTCCAGCAAGGCCAGGTATCAGTAAACAGATCCTTCCTTGCAGGCTTATGCAGAAGGCTAAAAGAGGCATGCCATAAGCTTTGTTTTCTTTTAATTGAATGAAAGTGTCTGACAACACATCAGGTATGCCATTCAGTGTTCACCAGCTTGAGACACACTCCTGTCTTTAACCAGCACCTGCACGTTGGTAAGTCCTGCACCTCTGTCTTCCTCCTGCGTATGTGACTGTCTGACCCAATCTCAAAGTGGCCATGGTCAAACTCCACATCTTCCACCCCTCACCTGCTCTTCCTCCTGCAATTTCATTCATGTGAAATGAATTTCACCCCTTCCAAATATCTAACAGGCACCACTCCTCTTCTCCAAATCAGTCACCAAATGCCATAGGTTCTTCTTTCTTAATATTCCCCGAATCTTTCTCTGCCTCTTTAAGTCTACCTTATCTTCACACATTTAAAGCTGCATCATTTCCCACCTGAAATAATGCCACAGCTTCCCTTCTCAGTCTCTTCCCTGCCCAAATTATGTCCACAAGGCTGATGTTTCTAAGACGCAGATCTAATCACGTGCCAGGACTGCACGGAAACTTTGGGCCTGAGACAGGTCTCCTCAGCGTTGGCTGTGTCACCCACGTGGACAGCGTGGCACCTCCCCAGCCAAGCTCCTCCTCCCCACCCGCTCCCATTTCTCCACACCTTTGCGTAAGCTGTTCCTCTTCTTGGGAACATTCTTTTGTTCATTCCTCACATTATTAACCCTTTTTCAACCTTCCAGACTCAGCCCCATCAGAAGGCCCCTTCAGCCTTCCCTCTCCTGCTCCCATCCATCTTGTCCTGTGTCTCTTGCAACATTCACAGATTCTATCATAAATACCTATTATTTATGTATTCCATACGCCACACATGCCTGAAGCCTGCCCCAGACTGTGAGTTCCTTAAAGTTTGGGACAGTGTCTCTTCTCTATATTTCTAGCAGCTGGCACAGTACCTGCCAATACCCTCAGTGCCTTAATAAACATTTGTTGAAGTGTTGAATGCCAAGGACAGAGCAGCATGTTATTAAGAGAGATATCTGTTGATTATTTTTTTCATGATGTTTGTTTTTAGCATTTCATATTGGAAGGAGGGATATCTATGCATGGAAAAAACTCCGTTGTTTAGTAAAGAACACAGAAATCCAGAAATCATGAAAATCCTAAAGGACAACATGGCCATTTTGGAGAAGCAAGACAAAAAAACAAGGTATGAACTAAAACAATAACATCATTATTAAAATACATGGATTCCAATGCCAAAGATCAAGGTAAAAGTTTAACAAAAAACCCCAACTATGGTCTGTGACATGCACATAGGATCTCCATAAATACATTTAAATTTATGTTTTTTCCAGTTGAACTATGATTGACATATAACTGATTGGTTCTCATACAAAGAAAAATACCATATTACACAATGAGCAAAATAGTGGGCAACATCTTGAGTGTTTTGCCAAAATATACCAAAATTTCCTTCATGTGGCCATTTCTTACAAGAGTTTAACACAATGAAGGTCTTTTGCTAGGCAACTCTGCTAATATAGTTCTTCATAGAACTTGTATTATATGGAGATCAGCATCGAATACAATGATCACTCTTGAAAGTAGCACATCATTGGGCAGCCAAGATTTTGATAGGATCTAGATCACTGTCGGTTCAAGATTAAATTTCAGGAGTCAGGACACACATCCTGTGTGGTTGATCAAAAAGGATTCTTTTTTGGATAGCGGGTGCCAAGGGTCACCTTCTACGGGAAGGCTGAGCAACCTGTTAAAGGGATGAAGCCTGGCCCAGCCCCACCCACAGGTGGGTCACACCTACGTAACCCCTACACTCCAGTTATGTTTGATACTCACTTGCCCCCAAATCTATCCTGCACCTTACCACACCTCTGCTATCTTTTCTCCCTGAAATATCCTCCCCTTCTACATTCTACCTAACATATCCGATCTATTTGTCAAGGCGCACGTCGTTGTAATAGAGATCATCCCCCTATTATCCCTTTCTTCCGTATTCAACTTCTGGCTGTCCACTTTACTATAGACTACATTTCCCAGCCTCCTTTGTAATTATATATGGCCTAATGACCAAGTTCTGGCCACCAGAACATGGGAGCCACTTCTGGGTCTATGCTTCAAAGTATATACTGCATGTTCCTCCATCCTCTCTCCACCCTTCCCACAAGCTGGAACATATGTGTCAACAACCATGCTTTAACCAGATAGATGAAGATAATACCCAACAGGACAGTAGAGCAAAGCAATGGGATAGAGCAGAACTGAGTTCCTGGATGAGCTTGTGGAGCTGAGCTGTCCCACCAGCCTAGACTGCCACCTACATCTGCACTGTTATAGAAGAAAGAAATAAAATTATATCTTAGGATTGACCTTATGTAGACAATACTCTTTTAGAATCTCTGCCCCATAACTGATTTACATACAGTGTCCTCTGTGTAAGCTTTCCTGAGAGCTCTATCTGAAGTCCTGCCCTGGCTTTGGAGGCAATGCCCATACATCACCCATGTGCCATTATAGAGATCTCTCTGCATGTTTTATTGTTGCTAGTAGACTGTAAGGTTCTTGAGGGCAAAGGTCACACTGATTTCATCTTCTTATTAATTTTATTTAAATCCAAGTTAGTTAACATATAGTACAATCTTGGTTTCAACAGCAGAATTTAATGATTCATCACTTACATACAACACCCAGTGCTTATCACAGCAAGTGCCCTCCTTAATGCCCGTCACCCATTTAGCCCATCCCCCACCCACCTTCCCTCCAGCAACCCTCAGTTGTTCTCTAAATTTAAGTCTCCTACAGTTTGCCCCAATTTCCTCTTTGATGTCTCCAGAGAAATCACCACAATGCCCTATACACAGAAATCATGTTTGTTGAAGAAGCGAGTGAATACACACTGCTTCCCACACAAATACTGTTTTTAGAAGAGGAGCAAAGTTGATTCACAACACATTTACACAGAAACCAAAAGTAATGTAGCTGACAAAGAAGAGGCCTGGTGGGCCACGCTGGGAATAGTAATTCTCCAAAAATAAATGCATTGTGGTAACAAAGCTCGAAGAGACCTTGCTGAAAAACACAGATGGTTCCTGAAACCCTGGAGTAGCCCCTATCTTCCTCCCAGTGATCCCCCAAAACCCTCAGAAGGCCAAGGCAAACATGGCCACATGCCCTCAGGACCTGGACAATCACTTCTGCACTTCTGAGTCACCTCTCCCTGGGCATTTGTCCATAGAGCCAGGCCTGTAAATACATCTTCTCAGAGGTACCAGGAGAGGGGCACCATCATTGTTCTCCCAGCCATCAGAGTATAGGAAAGGAAGACTATCCATCAGGCCATCAAGAAAACACTCATAAGGGTATGAGGTCAGGCCAGACTGCTGAATTTGAATCCCAGCTTTGCTGCTCACCAGCTGTGCAACCTTAGACAAGTAGCTTAACTTCTCAGCACCCCTGTTTTCCCACCTGTGTAACAGAGGTAATGATAGTAACTACTCATAAGATTGTGGTTGAACTCTATACATTAAGGCACCTGGGATAATAAAATACCCATTTTCCAGATTAAAAATACTGAGGGATTATGTGACTGTGCCAGAGGTCTAGTATCCCAGCTCTACATTGTGTACTAACAAGAAGCTCCACAGCCTTTGCCTGGGTGCTCTTCTGCTCTGCAAGGGCTCTGGGGCTTGAGGAGGGGACAGCCCCAGGGGCTTGAAGCTGAAGGGAGGCTGTATTCTCCTCTTTCTATCTGAGTAACTTCTCAGGAGTCAAGGAGCCAGACCTCTCAGGACATGCCTGCCTGCTGCCCAGCCCCTACCCCCTTCAGGTTCCTGACCTGACCTGAGATCCAAGTAGCTGACACTTCTCTGCAATCTGGTCCAGGCCAAAGGGTTGGGGTTGGGGAACACCAGGAAGATGTTTGGCTGTTTGCTGATAAAAATAGATGAAGATACGTTAGGGAACCAGAAAGTCACAGATGACACTGTGAGCAAGTGTTTGTAAAGGAAAGGATGAATGAGGAAGTATCAATGAGAGGGAAAAAATGCTTGGGTGGAGTCAGAGCACAGGTGCTTCCTGTGGGGTCCTGCCCCTTTAGCCCAAGTGATCTGAATAAAGTGATCTGGGTGTGTCTGTATCACAAACACAGACACCAGCAGTGGACAGAAAGAGATACAGGAAGAGGCAGGCAGACACGTAGAGGCAAAACAAAGGATGAAGGGAGAAAAGAGGAGCCGGGAGAGGAGAGAGGGGAAGGAAAGAAAGAGAAATGGAGAGAAGAGAGAGACAGCCACAGAGCATCACAGAGGCTGTCACTGTCTTTACCATGTCAGATTCTCAAAGTGCTCCCCTCAGAAAAATGAACGGAACACTGACTTCTCCATTTGAAAGTACTGGAATGTTCTGGTTGCTGCGTGCTGACCAGCATCTGCAGCTCCCATTCCTGGCCAACTTCCTTTCACTCCCTGATTTGAAAGGACCACTCCCTCTTCCCTGAGCTCTGTTTCTTCCATAAAGTTGAAGAAAAGATGGCAAGTCCCCCAATCAGTTGACTCAGTGAATCAGGCAGGTAGAGTTCTCCAGTCTAGTATACCCATGGATGGCCTTACATACATTCCCATCCCCAGGGTGAAGTGTCATGTGAAAACCGAGGTCCAGAAACCCTCAAGCCCGAGGTCAGGGTTGCTCAGAGTCCCACCAATGGTAGAAAGTCCCAGAGGCCCCTCTGTCCTCCAGGGACATCCATCCAGGGATATCCGTCCCTTCTGTCCAACTAAGCAGACACAAAAGTAACCACAAACCACAGCTCCAGCCGAGCCCCATCTCTGTCCCTGGACAGAGCCACTGTGAGTTCCCATGGCTGGCAGCCCCGGGATGGCTGTGTCCAGCTCCTGCACGCCACCCCTGGGCTGCAGGCCTCTCAAGCCCCCTGAGGTTTGGCAGCTCCACACTTTACCCCATGAACTTCCTTGCAGGTCAGGCAGGACTCTACAGCCTTTGTACTGACTCCCAGAGAAACCTGAGCCAAACATGTGTCCTTGGGACCGGCACCCTCCTCACATCTGCTTCAGGGTGGAGGATATTTCAGATTCCAGGCCCTTCCGGTCCAGGCGCTCGACCCCTTAGCAAGGCCAGTAGGATGGGCGTGGGAAGTCTTGTGCTCCAACAGCTCCAGCCCAGAGCCCAGCTTCGGGACAGACCAGCCTCAGCCTGGACAACAGGAATCCACCACACCCACTTCCCAGTCTTATTATATCTGTATCCACAGCAGCTCTGTCCCATAGCAGGTGCATAAGAAGGATTCCTGGGTATCTATAGACCATTTTCTAAAGCTCTTCTTTCAACGCAACACTGGTGTGGCTCCGCCTCTTCTTCCAGTTCTACCATGGGTACAGGGGCCCACAGGAACCCCTTCTTGACCTCTCAGATGGGTAAAGTCAGAGGAGTACAGACTGAGGTGTTCCTGGGCCATCCCCTGAAACTGGTATATCAGTTTCATTTGGCCGCCATAACAAATTACTGTAAATTGGCTCACTAGAAACAATAGAAATTTATTCTCTCACCATTCTGGAAGCCACAAGTCTGAAATCAGTATCTCTAGGCTGAAACCAAGGAATTGCAAGGGCCACACACTCTCCAGAGGCTCTAGGGAAGGGAAGAATAAATTCCTTGCCACTTCCAATTTCTGGTGGCTGCGGGCATTTCGTGGCTTGTGGCCACATCATTTCAATCTCTGTACCTATGATCACATCACCTTCTTCTCTTGTTTTTTTCTTTCTAATTAATTAATTAATTTTTCTTAATAAGCCTCCACATCCAATGTGGGGCTTTAACTCACAATCTGAGATCAAGAGTTGTATGCTCTGAGCCAGTCAGGTACTCCCTCTTCTCTCTCTGTTAAATCTTTCTCTTTCTCTCTCTTATAAGAATACATGTGATTGGGGGCACCTGGATGGCTCAATTGGTTAAGCGTCCGATTTCGGCTTGGGTCATGATCTCGCGGTTCGTGGATTCGAGCCCCATCTCGGGCTCTGTACTGACAGCTCAGAGCCTGGAGCCTGTTTGAGAGTCTGTGCTTTCCCCTTCCCTGCCCCTCCCCTGCTCGTGCTCTGTCTCTCTCTCTCTCTCTCCAAAATAAACATTAAAAAAAAAGAATACATGTGATTGCATTTAGGACCCACCTGGGTAATCCAGGATCACATTTCCATCTTGACATCCCACATCTGGATTAATTTTAACTTAATCACATCTGGATTATAGATATCCTTTTTTTTTTTTTTTTTTTTTTTTTTTTTTTTTTTTTTTTTTTTTTTTTTTTTTTTTTTTTTTTTTTTGCCACATAAGGTAACAGTCACTGGTTCCAAGGATTAAGAACTAGATACATTTGAGGTCTAGTCTGTGACCAGTCTGGCCAATGGACTCAGAGCCAAAGTGCCAAGTGTCACTAGCAGGATAAGTCAGGAAAGATCTCACTCCGAGATGGCATGAACACAATACAAAAACAACCCAGATCCCAGAGCCATCACTAGCAAAGAGCTGTCTTCTCCACAGAGGACCTCATACAAGTGGGAAAAAAAATAGCAAACTTGTACATGTTGATCCACTGAGATTTGGTGTTTGTTTCTTATCACAGCAAAGCCTAATCTTAACAATAAAAATGGAGGTCTTCTGACTAGGTGCTTTTCCATTATCTGTCAGCTTTGGTGTATTGACTTGATCCTGAGGCTGTTTATCCTTATGGTCACAGGGGAACTGCAATCACTCCAGATATCACATGCAGTCTCCACAAGTTCAATGGGAAAACAGAACCACTTCATCCTTGCTTCTGTCTTTAGAACATAAAACTTCTCCCAGAAACCCATTAGAACTCTTCAGCTCATGTTTCATTGGTCAAAATAGATCACACATGTATGCCTAAGCTAAGCACTGACAGAGGGAATGCAATTACCACTACTGGCTTCCACTGTCCTGATCTACTCTCTGGAACAGGAAGATCCATGTGCTTATGTCAAGGAGGATAGAGGGACTTGTGTTGCTCAGACAACCCAAAATCCCTGTAGCACATGCCCTGACACTCCCCTTGCTGGTTTTCCTACTGCTCTGCCACTCTTTCTTTGTGTCCCTTCCTTGGCCCTCTTTTCTGAGGGTCCCTTGAATGTTCACTTCCCGGAGGGTTTTATACCCAGAGCCCTTCTGGTTCTGCTCTACACCCTCTCTCTAGCAGTCTCATTCATCCCTGAGTTTTGAATTTCCACATAAAGGTCCGGGAACCCAAATCTCTACCTCCTGCTCTGAACTGTCTCTTGAGCTCTAGACTCAAATATAAAATTGTTTGCTACCTCCAGTCCCAAGGGGTCCCCAAACTGAATATGTCTAATGGGGAATCGATCTAGATCTTCTCTCCCCAACTTCCTCAAAGTTGTTTTTCTTCTCATGTCTGTGGTTTGGGTTAGTGGACTCACCTACTACTCTCTGCTGCTCCTTCTACCACATCAAATTAGGCATGAGCCTGATAGCTCAGATGCATGCATCCTCCCCATCCTCACAGCTACTGCTTGCAGCAGCTTTCTTCAATGACCCAATAAATATTTACTGAGCACTTACTAGGAGCTGGGCACTGGAGTGCAGCAAGAAACAGTAATGACACAGTTCTTGCCCTACAGGAGGGAGAGGAAAAGGAAACAAAGCTGGGAGATGTCAAGAGGAAATGAAATAATGAGGGAAAGGGCCTCAGGGAAGATTTTTTGGGTACCCGAAGATAAGTAGGATCTTACCAGCTGGAGAGGAGAGGGTAGTTTGGGCAGAGAAAACAGCACATGTCAAAGACTTGAGGTGAGAATGAACACGGCACATCAGACATATCAAGATGTCAGGGCACCAGCGTGGCACAGTTGTGTAAGCATCTGAGTCTTGATCTCAGCTCAGGTCATGATCTCATGGTTCATGAGTTCCGGCCCTGCATTGGCTCTACACTGACAGCCCAGAATCTGCTTGGGATCCTGTGTGTGTGTGTGTGTGTGTGTGTGTGTGTGTGTGTGTGTGTGTGTGTGTCTCAAAATAAATAAACATTGAACAATTTTTTAAATAATAAAAAAAAGAAATACCGAGATGTCAAGTCTAAATCTTACACAGGCTTCTCTTGCTGGACCCCCCGCACCAAGCTCACCTGCTGGTCTTCCCTACTGGGAAGAGCACACAGAGGGCAGGCTCCAGGGCTAACCGACCTTCACTTCTTCCTTCTGCCGGACACAGCACCTAGGGGGCAGCTCAGGGGATCTCAGGCAGGAGGAGAGAGAATGGACGTGACAAATGCATCATTTGTAACCTGGGAGGCCCTTTTTCCAGGCAAACATCCCCAGGGAAGGGGTTGGGGGGCGGAAACCCCCTCATACCCGCCCTCGTGTCAACGCCCAGACTTACCCGCAGGCGCCTGGTTCCATGGGCAGGAGGAGTGATGCTGACATCACTACCCCTCAAGAGCAGTGCTATGTTTGTGTCCCCCCAACCCCCCAATTCATATGTGGATGCCTAATGCCCAGGGTGATGGCGTCGGGAGGGGTCCTGAGGGAGGTGAGGGTTAGACAAGGTTATGAGGGTGGAGCCCCATGAGTGGGATCAGTGCCCTTGTAAGAGACAGGAGAGACAGTCTCTCTACACCATGTGAGGACACAGGTAAAGGAGACCCTCTGCGAGTCAGGAAGAGAGCCCGTACCAGAACCTGACCATGGCGGCACTCTGATCTCAGACTTCTAGGCCTCCAGAAGAGTGAGATGTAAATTTCTGCTGTTTAAGCTCCGCCATTCTGTGTGGTTTGTTACAGCAGCCACCTTCTGGGCTAACCCTTCAGGCTTTGCTCCCCAGCAGATCCACCCAGCAAGGGTGTGCCAAAGGGAAGCTGCAGACAGCTTCTAACCATGCCTTCTTCCTCAGCTCCACTGTCCAGCCTGGCCCCACTTGAGTGTGCCCAGAGAGCCTGGTCCCCCTTCTCTGAAAATGCAAGGCCTAGGTTGCTCCTGGTACAAATGAAATGCAATGGCTACAAATTCAGACAGACACAGAGCCAGGGGCCACTAAACATGTTCACCCCTGCTTATGACAGAAGGCTACAGACACTGGCCGAATAAAACCTGTACTTCAAGATCCAGGCTGGGTCCTCGAGCCAATCCTAACACTACAGAGGCTGGGTAGCACTTCTGGGAAGTTCTTACTGATCAGCCTCTTTCACCCTGTCCTGTTTTAGAACAGCAGACAGAGGCCCAGAGCCTGTCGGGAAAAACTCAGCCATCCAGGGCAGAAGTACACTTGCGTCCACCTCATTCTCCACACAGGACTCTGCCTGAGGCCCACGGTGGCTCTCAGTGTCCACAGGGGATAAGCCAGATAAGAGGCAGCTATGTAAAGACAGATAGAGACTTTGCCCTGAGCCTATCAGAAGCAATGCTCCCAGGCACCCAGAGAGGGTGGTCTGTCTAGGCAGAGGACAGTGGAGCCCCTGCAGGAAGGAAAATGTGAGGCTCTGCCCACCTTACCCACACCCCAGCTCCCTCTGACTGCATGCTAGAAGGGACCTGAGCAGAGAGATCCTGGAGTTATACTCTCCCTTATTCCCACCTTGACTTGGGGATTCACTCTGGGCAGAAGGGCAAAGCAACAGTAAGATTAAGGCAATTTTATTTTTTTAATTTTTTAAAAGTAATTAATTTATTTTTGAGAGAGAGATACAGGACAAGTAAGGGAGAGAGAGAGAGAGAGAGAGAGAATCCCAAGCAAGCTCTGAGCTGAGCTATCAGCGCAGAGACCAATGGTGGCACTTGAACTCACAAATTGAGATCATGACCTGGGTGGAAACCAAGAGTCAGATGCTTAACCAACCAAGCCAAGATTAGGGCAATTTTAGAGAAAATCTGGAGAATGGGGAATAAGAGATCACAATTATGTGAGCCCCTAGAACAATAGATTGAGGAATTATTCGGAACCACTGAGGGGGCAGGGCCATCCACTAGGAGGGTGGTGTGGAGTAGGGTGAGCATAGACAAACCTGCTAAATGCAGGCAACCAGCCCCCTTCTAGTTTCTTCCCATCTGTCTCTTCCACAGTCTGTCTGGGGAGAGGGAATGGCAGCCACATCTGCAGGTCCCAGAGAGCACATGAAGCACAACTCTCTGGGTTTAGCCAGCCAGCCTGAGGTATAGTCCTCTTTATCTGACCTTCCTTTATCTGGGCTTCCCAAATTATTACCTACTCTCTTATCTGCTTCTTCCACCCACCCCTCACCTACCCACCTGCAGAGCAGAGGAGCATTGATTTTGTGGCCATCAGGAAGGTGATGACCTGTGCTAATCAGAAAGAGGCAGGTCCCCCATAGGATCCTCTAGGAACCCCCCATCCTGAGGATGGGCCATGGGAAGGGTTGCCTTTCCTGCTTCTGACACCTGAGGGTCAAGTTGGGGGAATGTTGCTGGGGAGGGCAAGTATGGATCTGCTGAGAGCTCAGACTCTGAGGGCGAGAAAAGGCAGTTTTTCCTGTCCTTACCTTTTCCATAGTCATACAGGTCCCTAAACCTATGCACATCATGGCTTCCCATGAACAGAGTCCTCTGTTGATCCTTGGTCTGAATTAGCAGTGTTTAGGAGCATGCACCCACCCCACCCCACCCCCACCCCCATCAGACTCCTGGGTGAGAAGCTGCCCAGCCTTCTCCATGCTTACATCCCCTTTGTGGGTGTCGTCAGCTGAAACAATGGTCCCAAAACATTTCTACTTCCTAATCCTGAAACCTGTGAGTGCTACCTTGTGTGAGAAGGCGTAGAGGTGGGGGCGGGCAGGAGGAATTTTGCAGATATGAGTAAGGATCTTGAGATGGGGAGATTATCCTGGATTTCCTAGCAGACCCCAAATGCAATCACATGTGTCCTTAAAAGGGGAGGCACAGGGGCATTTGACACACTCAGAAGAGAAGAGGCAGAGACAGGAATAATGCGGCCACAAGCCAAGGAATGCAGCAGCTACCAGAGGCTTTAGAAGGATCAAGAACAAATTCTCCAGTAGAGCCTCCAGAGGGAGTGTGGCCTTGATTTCAGCCCAGTGATACTGACTTAGCCCTTATGGCCTCCAGAATTGTGAGAGAACAAATCTCTGTTGTTTAAAGCCACCCAGTGTCTGGTAATTTGTTACAGGAGCCACAGGAAATTACTACAGTGAGTGACCTCATAGGATGCATTTCTATTATTCAGTCAACATTGACCAAATGCCTACTGTATGCCAAGCACCGCTGCGGGTGCACAAATGGCAGCCGTGAACAGGACAGAGCAGGCCTTGCCCCACAGAGCTGCAGTCCACCTGTGCGCAGATGGCCCGAAGGCATGCAGTTGATCTTCTGAAAGAGCTTGCTCCGAATTATGGCAGCATCACAGATGAGGGATAATGGTCATTTTACACAATCTTCTTTAAGACTTTTTTTAATGTTTATTTGGGGGGGGGGGGAAGGCAGTGGAACAGAGAGAGCAGGAGGGAGAATCCAAAGCAGGCTTCAGACACTGAGCCATCAGCACAGAGCCTGACCCAGGGTTCGAACCCACGAACCGTGAGATCATGACCTGAGCCAAAGTCAGACGCTTAAGTGACTGAACCACCCAGGCGCTCTAAAAGCTTTTTCTTTAAGTTTATTTATTTTTGACAGAGAGAGACAGAGAAAGAGAGAGAGAGAGAGGAAGGGAGAGGCAGAGAGAGAGGGAGACAGAGGATCCAAAGCAGACTCCAGGCCCCGCACTGACAGCCAGGAGCCAGATTTGTGGCTTGAACCTATAAACTGTGAGATCATGACCTGAGCCGAAGTCAGACGCTGAACCGACTGAGCCACCCAGGCAAACCCTAAACAATCCTTTTTAAAGGTAATTTAAAAAGAAAACACATAGGCCTCCATAAAATAGTGGCAATTACTTGACAAATTATATACAAGTAATGACAAGTATACTTGTAAGCACAGATGTGCTCTTCAGGGAAAACACAAAGCTCTCCAGAACCCAGCTCCACCCCCGAAAGCCTCCTCTGCCAGTGGGGGCAATGCTGGTCAGAGGAGGCCCATGCCCACTGTGTTCCCGCCTTCAGCGAACAAAGTCTCCTGCAGAGCAGGCGGGCCCCAGCCACCAACAGGCCCATAGAAATGCCTAAACCTGGATAGATACCACGGAAAGGGTCCTGAAAGAATGGCTTTACAATGTTAGCACAGAAATTGACTGCATGTAATTTACACCAAACTTCAGAGTGAGGTCACGACTCTGGACTCGCTTTAGATGAGTCAGAACACGTCTGGCCCAGGAGACTCCATGCTCCTGCAAATGCGTGCTTTCCCACACGTAAGCTGGCTACATCAGGCGGGCAGTGACCTCATGTAATCACCCCGTGTGGTATACTCCAGAACACGCCATCTCCCAAACTAGTTCTGCTCCTCGCACCACCCTGGCATTACCAGATACCTGATTCTGCAAATTATCTGCTGATCTTGGCCGAAGGGCTCTGTCTGAATAACCCAAGAGGAGGCAATGGGCAGTGCAGGGCAAGGGAGGAGGCTGTGATGGTCCTCACTATGCCCCAGCCTCCTGGGCCTCCTGCATCTCAGAGGTTTAACAGTCCCCCTTCTTTCCACCTCTTTTGGGGATTAAACAACACAACAGATGGAAGTGCACTTGGAAAAGTGTTAGGTGTGGAGCCAAAGCCAAGTGACATTTTTAATCATTGGCATTATTCAGTTTCCTCTGCAAACAATGAATTCTACATTGTCTTTGCAGAGTACAAAAAAAAAAATCTTCCTCTAAATTATGTTTCAGTAGCCATGTGTTAGCTGATTCTATACTCCCTTCCTCATTACCCACCTCCAAGCTTACAGCCCCAGAATGGAGTTCCCCAAGTGGACCACTGAGTTGTAACAAATTAACCTAACCTAAAGAGAAGTCTGGCCTTAGTCCTCGGCTCCTTTGAGGTATCCCTAAGCCCTTGGAATGTCCTGCCTGATCAGGGTTTACCTGGGGGCCTTGGGCCACACAATGTGATTTATGGTGGGGGCTTTGGCCACATGGCATCAGCTTGGCCTCCAGAATGGCTAAGAGATTCAAGTTCAGCCAAGTGGGTGGTCCACAATGGCTACCTCAATAAAAACTCTGGACCCCAAATTTCAGGTGAGCTTCCCTGGTTGGCAGTCCACCACAACTATTGTCACACATTGTCAGCAGGAAAAATTGGTGCTATCCATGACTCCTCTGGGAAGGGAGAGCCAGAAGCTCCACTCTTGGAACTTTCTGCTCCACTGGTCTCTTCCCTTGGCCAGCTATTTTCATTGTAATACACCATAACCATAAAAGCTTTCAGTGAATTCTCTAAGTACTTCTGGTAATTTATTAAGTAATTCATTTTTAATTAAGTAATTCAATTTTAATCCACATTATCAAAAATGAAGGTGGACTTGGGGACCCTCAGACTTGCAAGTGGCATCAGAAGAGAGGGTGATCTTAGGGGCTGCCTCCACATTCTAAGTTCTTACCCACTTTTGTGCCATGGACTAGCTCACCTGGCTTCTGGAGAAGCCTGTGTACCTTTTCCAGGATAATGTTCTTAAATGCATAAAATGAAATATAAAAATATTCTAGGAAAACCAGTCAGGTTGAAATCAAAGTATCAAAACAAGTGCTTTTTTATTAACACGTTAAATAACAAGTTCTAGTAGCAGATTTAATACCTAGTTTTGAAGTGGCCCATCTTTCAAGTTATCTGCAAGAACTGCAGAAATGTGGACTTGTATTGCTTTCAAAGTCAGGTATTGTTACCACTATTGTGTTTTGTTGCCTACATTCATGATTGAATGATTCTAAATTGTAGTTAGAGGTTAGTGAAAGGAGAAATTCAAAATGTTTTCCTATCCAAGGTCACAGACCCCACGAATTCTACCCACAGACAATCAAGGGATCCAAGGGCCCCTAATTAAGAAGTCTGGCCAGGGGCTTGGATGATAATGTTACCCTTCATAGCTGCTGAGATAGATCTTATGTCAATAATAATAACAATAAATAACAATAATAACAACAGCAGCAACAGCTAGTATTTATTGAGCATTTGCTCTGTGCTAGGCATGATACATGTGTGTCATACAAATTGACATCATCACACTGTCAGTATTTTTATATCACTTAATGAAGATAACCTTTCTGGTTAAGAAAATAATGGCCACTGGGTGTCTGGGTGGCTCAGTCAGACTCTTGATTTTGGCTCAGGTCATGACCTCATGGTTCACGGGATGGAGCCCCACATCAGGCTCTGTGCTGACAGCTTGGAGCTTGCTTGGAATTCTCTCTCTCCCTTTCTCCCTGCCCATCCTCTGCTCACATGCTCTCTCTCTCTCGCTCTCTCTCTCTCTCTCTCAAAATAAATGGATAAACATTTTTTAAAGTAAATAATGGCTACTGCTTTTGGCACACTTAATCTGGGCAAGGCCTATGCCAAGTGCTTGCAATACACTATCCATTTAGGCCTCAGTACAAGCTGCTCAGGGGGTGGGAGGGTGGTGTTCTTCCCATTTTATAGACAAGGATAGTGAGGCTTAGAGAATTTAAGCAATTTATTCAAATTATAATGCTAGTAATTGGTAAAGTAAGGAATTCAAATTTGGATCTCTTTGGTTTAAGACAGAGCACAGCTCACAGAAACTGGCAGAAAGTCAGTTTGCACAGTCACTGTGCACTAGCACAGTCACACTTGCAAATAAAGGTGCAGAGATGCCACCAGATGACCTCACCACAATGGTCCTTCAGTGTTCAGACAGGAAGACTGACCACTGGAAATAGACATAATTCAGCATGAGGTCCCACAGAGATGAACAAGTCAATGATTGCCCAGGCAAGGCCATGAGGAAGTTCCTGTGCTAATCATTAGTATTTGGAATCCAGAACCATTGGTGTCACAGAAGACTAGCCAGTGAAGAGCTTCCTGGTTTCTCTAGGAACCCCCGTGCTCTGCACACAAAGGAAACTGCAGACACCCACTGGGCTAGAAGCATCTTCAATACCAGGCCACGTGTGCTTCTTTCCCCAAAGAAAATAATCTTGGAAGGTTCCTATTTGGAACGGACTCCAGATTCTACAGAGCGACAATTGGCAAGAAAGCCCATTCAAGAACCAGTGTGTTTTGCAGAAGCAAAGGCAGAAAGGACTGAGACAGAGGTAGGGAAAACACCTTAAAGTAAGATAAGTCCCAGAACAGGAAACTATATGGCACCCATGCTGCCACTCCCTACTTCCTCACCCACGGCTGACCTTGCTAATGGGGCACTTATAATTCCCCCTTGCTGAGATTGGATGCAGCCTCAGAATCCTTCTCAACACAGCTGTCCAGGTAGCTACAACCAATTGATTGACTCTGACACACAGGTGGAAACTTATTTTCCATCAGAGCCAGGCACACCAAAAGAAAAGGGGAAATGTGCTACTCTTGAGATAATGACACGAAACAAGAATCGCTCACACTCCTTGAGTGTTTATCTTGTGCCAGCAATCTTTGTTCTAAGTATTTGCATTAACTCATTATTAGCCCCATTTTCCCTATGAGAAAGCTGAGACACAGCTAGGTTACATTACTTGCCCAAAGTCACTGAGCAAGTAAGGGATAAAGTTGGGGTCTGAATCCAGCCAGCCGGGGTCTAAAACTTGGATCTTTAAATAACCACTACACCACATTGATACTATCCAGGTGCTGGGATGTTTTCAGCTAATGATTACAGTAAAAGACAAAGATAAGACCAGCTTTATAGTTTTGCATGTCGGACAACAGCAAGGGTGCTTATCCATCCCAGAAGACTCTTCTCTGAGTCTGTAGAGGATGCTGTTGTCAGTAAAGGCACCTTGCTCTGGCCCTGCTTCTCAGGTCAGCTGACTTCCCCTTTTCCTACCTCCCCAGAACAGCTCATCTGCAGGTCCAGGCTGGCCACAGCTGGCACAGGTAGCAGAGCCCAGCAAGAAGTGTGTCTAAGGTTTCTGTCGAAGGCTGGGCCTCCCCTTCTCCCACCTTACCCCGTGCCCTCCAGGGCCTGTGTGTTCCTTGACCAGACTGCTGGCCTAATTGCAGATTCCTGGCATTGTGTAAACTGGCCCAGCTAGACCTGGGAAGTTTTTAGAATCCATGCATTCTGCCAACCCCAGGAGTCAAGAACAGATGCAGAGGAGGGGAGCTCCACCCCTGCCTAGGGTTCTAATGGTGACAAGTCCAATCTCCAAGGAAACAAGCCAGAATCAAGGCACATGACTCAGCCACCATATCACATCCATCTTCTCTTTTCAGAGATAGAGCCTAAGGGAGCCTTAGGAGAGCGATAGAACCCCCTACTCTACATTAGAAAAGGTTCATACATGACCTTATAGGTAGCTACTCTCAGCAGCAGGAACAAGTGTGCCGTTGAACTTGAACTGAACCCAAAGTCACCGCCAACATCCCCTCAAGTTTCCACATTCACCGGCTGCTAAGGCAGCTAGCAGATGGCCATAGCAGAACACAGCAAGGTGCTGTCTGCTTTACTACCTTTGATACTACTACTATCATTCCCTCCTCCTCATCTGTGGGCTCAGAGATGGAAATAGAGACTCTCTCAGGGGCACTGGGCCAGCAGCTCTCAGTATTACTAGTGGAGGTTCCAGTTATTCCCCAGAGTGACCTGGGACCCACTGGGCTCCCACACCAAGATCCTGAAGGGGAGTCGGGTGAGAGGGAGTCGGCCGACTAGAGGGTCTCAGGCTGGTTGAGCCCATCTAAACCATGTTAGCATCAGCCATCATTTAGAATTAACTCAGACTCCTCTCCCGCTTCAACCCATGAAACGGGCAAATTTTCAGAAACCCCACTTAAAGTGCTTCAAGTGCTTTCAGTAAATTTTGTAGAGCACTTTGCCATATATAACCCCATTTCCCAGGTGATATTTATTTACTCTTACATGAAATCTGAGAAGCAAGAAAGGTAGATCACTTTGTTCATTTATTAGATGAGGAAATAGGTTCTGGAAGATGAGATGAAAGCCAACATCACTTGGCAAGTAAAATGGTAGAAAAACATCCAAACCCAGATCTGAATATGAAGTTCCAGCTCTTCTCACTGTACCAAGCCAACACCCTATTGTGCCGATACCTCACTGGTGGCCCACTCATCCTTAAGAGGTTCCTGGGGTGCCATGAAGCAGAGGCAGAATTACAAATGAACCTCTGGGGCCCTCACAGCCTCCCCCAGCCTGTCGTTCTGACATGTGGCACACCCTTCCCCCATCCCCATGTCCTGCCCCACCTCTAGCTTTCTGGTAATTACCCCTCGAGCAAATAGCTTAGGCCATTAGACTCTCACCAACATTTGGTCAGCATTCACCTACCACTGGCAGTACAGGGAGCAGCTAAAATGAGAGGGTTAGATAATCCTGTCTATACTGGGATTATAAATGTATAATTCTCTGCACTTATCTCCAGCTTTTTGTAAAGAAGTCATTTCAAAAATAGGTCAAATGAAGGGTGAGTCAGACAGCAGCCATTCATATCTGCTTAGGTCAAGAAAACCCAGGTACAGAGAAATGTCCTAAGCAGTTCTATGCAGCCAACACTTTTGCTGTCCCATGGAAATCTGACGAGATCTCTGCTTTTAGAAATTTTCACAGAACCTGTCCAGAAAACTCCAGGCACATAAATCTGCAACCCCACTCTGTTTTCCTTTTTGATGGTAGGATTTGGGACTGGTTCACCAAAGCTGCTCAGGCTCAATCTTAAGAAATAGCCAGTTCCCAAGTGATCAAGCCCACAGGGGTCCTCTTTACTTCTGACGTTCTCTCTGGAACCTCTGCTGTCCCCTCTGAGGACTCTAGGTCCCCTCCCTGCGGTGCCCTGTCCTCCTTCTTGGCCCAGGAAGAAAAGCAATCTAGTAAAATTATAGCCTGGTAAGATGTGGGTGTCACTCTTCCCAGAAGTGAGTGAAGTGCAATTCAGCAGAGAGAGAGCAGTGATTGGGTTAAAGGGTCAGAACCGTGTTGCTGACTAGGCCAGACTAGTTGGGCAAGTGGGTATCACCTTCACCTTTCCTCCCTCCCCTGGCTTTCAAATCTGTGCTCTCGGTTCCCTCTTCCCCATTGGGGGACTGTATCTTAGGAAGATCTCAAAACATTTTGGCCATTTTCAGATATTAGCCAAGGATCCTTATTTTTAGGTATTTATATATTCTGGATATTAACCCTTTATTGGATATGTCATTTGCAAATATCTTCTCCCGTTCAGTGGGTTGCCTTTTTAGTTTTGTTTATTGTTTCCTTTGATGTACAGAAACTTTTTATCCGGATGTAGTCCTAATAGTTTATTTTTGCTTTTATTCCCCTTGCCTCAGGAAAATGTTGCTATGGCCATTGTCAGAGAAATTACTGCCACTGCTCTCTTCAACGATTTTTATGGTTTCAGGCCTCACGTTTAGGTCTTAAATTCATTTTCATTAACAAATTTCATCTGTTTAGTTGTTTTCATGAATGTTAAAAGAAGGTATTCCAGTGTCTTTCTTTTGCATGTGGCTGTACTGTTTTCCCAGGACCATTTGTTGAAGACTGTCTTTTTCCCCACTGTACATTTATTCCTCCTTTTCAAAGATTAATTGACCATATAATTGTGGGTTTATTTCTAGGAGTTCTGTTTGTGTGTATTTTTATGCCAGTTCCATGCTGTTTTAATTACTACCACTTTGTAATATAACTTAAAATCAGAAATTGTGATACCTCAAGTTTTGTTTTTTCTTTTTCAACATTGTTTTAGCTATTCGAGGTCTTTTGTGGTTCCATACAGATTTTAAGATTGTTCTAGTTCTGTGAAAAAATGCCATTGGTATTTTGATAGGGATTGCATTAAATGTGTAGATTGCTCTGGGTAGTATAGACATTTTAATAATATTTGTTCTTCCAACCCATGAGCATGGAATGTTTTTCCATTTCTTTATGTCATCTTGAATTTCTTTCATCAGTGTTTTATAATTTTCAGGGTACAGGTCTTTCACCTTCAGAGGACAGTTCCTTCACCTCTTTGGTTAAGTTTATTTCTAGGTATCTTAATGTTTTTGGTGCAATTGTAAATGGGATTGCTTTCTTAATTTCACTTTCTGCTTCTTCTTTACTAGTGTATAGGAATGCAATGAATTTCTGCACATTTATTCTGTATTCTATGACTCTCTGAATTCATTTATCAGTTGTAGAAGTTTTTTGGTGGAGTCTTTAGGATTTTCTATACATAGTATCATGTCATTTGCAAATAGTAAGAGTTTTACTTCTTACCAGTTCGGATGCCTTTTATTTCTTTACGTTGCCTAATTGCTGTGGCTGGGACTTCCAGGACTATGTTGAATAAAAGTGGGAAAAGTGGACATCCCTGTTTTGTTCCTGACCTTAGGGGAAAAGCTCTCAGTTTTTCACCATTGAGTATGATGTTGGCTGTGGGTTTTTCATGTAAGGCCTTTATTATGTTGTGGTATGTCCCTGTAGACCTACTTTGGTAAGGGTTTTTATCATGAATGAATGTTGTACTTTGTTGAATGCTTTTTCTGCATCTATTGAAATGGTCATATGGTTTTTATCTTTTCACTTATTGATGTGACATATCATATTGATTACTTGTGAGTATTGAACTCCACTTATATCCCAGGAGTAAATCCCATTTGATTGTGGTGTATGATTTGTTTGTTTGTTTGTTTGTTTGATGTATTGTTGGATTCAGTCTGCTAATATACTGTGTAGGATTTTTGCATGCATATTCATGAGAGATATTGGCCTGTAGTTTTCTTTGCTTGTGGTATTTTTTACCTGGCTTTAGTATGAGGGTGATACTGGCCTCATAGAATGAATTTGGAAGTTTTCCTTTCTCTTGTATTTTTAGTGGGCTCTCTGAAGAACCCCAGCTGGGAATCTCCAGCACTACCCCGTTCTCTGATCCAGGCAACATGGATGATGCCCATTCCAGCTAACCTTCTATAAAAATTCCTCAGTGCCTACTTGAAGGTATAACCCACTGATGTGCTTTCTGCTGGGGTCTCCTCTCCTAAATAGGCAGAAACCTTGGGATAGGGTACTTTCAAGCCCCTCAAGCCTGGCTACCTCCCAAGATGTCAGATCACCTTAGACCCCAAGGAAACATTCCAGCCCAGGCCCCAACAAATTCTAGAAGTGTATGCCACTCCCAAGAAACAGTTTAATGGAGTCCTATCAAGTGGCCGGCACATTCTTTCTGATTAAAGAATTCCTTGACTCTCTAAGCAATCTTTAGGTTTTTCTTGGAACTAGGCTGGAGGTGGGTGATGTGCCATGATCAGAAGTTGCAGGACCAGTTTGAATACTTCTTAGCAAGTTCTTCATGGATGGTCTAGCACCTCTCTTAAAAATACATGTGTGTTGGCAGAGGTGAAAGTAGTAAGGGTGGGAGATCACCTATTGTTCTAAGCCTTGGGATTTAACCAATATCCCAGAGAGCTGGAAAACTCTAGCCTATCCATCCCTCGAAAGAAAAAAGTGAGGTAGAGTATAAATCCACGGTAAATTACAGGTATCACCTAATCCCAGAGGTACTGATGTTTTAACAGAGGAGACGGCAATGACTGACTTGAAGGTATGCATTGCCAATGAAAAAATGCCCCCAAATCAAATATAAATCTTCTCAGGAAGCCTGTTATATACCTGGTACTGCCTACCTGAGCCTAACACCGGTATTCTGCAAGGGGAGCAACCCTAAGATTGAGCTGACAAGCTAGCACAAATAGTTTATAATGGCCAATCAGAAAGCAGCTTGGATAGCACGGGAATGGTTCATAGGCTTGGTTCACATGCCCACCCCACATGTAAACAGTTGTACCCAGTAAGTGTTATCTTCCTTCTTTCCATATCTAAGATCCCTCACATCTGCATTTTGGTATACCTTCTCTCCGTGTCTATACATTGGTGAGTGTAGAAACTGGGAGCAGTATTTACCATTTAGTCCCTGCATCATGTAGATGCAAACCCACCTGGGGCTAAAGACAGAGCCATCATTAAATCCATCAATGGCCCATTTTGGGTGTGACAAAATTCCTTTGGCATTGTCTTTCTGGTTGGCATTCTGAAGGGACAGATTTTGATACCTGAAGGGACAGGTATAAGAATTAGGAGGTTTTGCTACTACACACTGACACACACATGTACCCCTTCCTGGAGGCAGTGAGAGGGAGTAGGAAGAACCTGCTATCCATCCCCAAGGACACCAGTAGAAAGCAGGCTATGGGGGGAATCTTTTCAGCCCGTTCACGGAAAAACCACTTAAACTTAACTGCTCAACTGCAGCATTGCTTTTCCTTGTCTTGTTAATGAGGTGCTAGACTAAATGCTTTGATTGCAGCTTTTCATTATGTCTCACCCAACCCCGTGAGACTGGCACTTCATCGTACCTAATTTGCACAGGGAATTGGGCACAAAGAAGTGCTCATCCGAGGTTATGGTGGATGAGCAAGAGCTCAGCCCAGGTCTATAGGGCTCTGTTCTCCCCTTGGGTGAGGGCTGCTCCACCCACAAGTCACCTGACTTGATACAAGTTTATACAGAGCTCCCAACCTGGTATGCTTTTTCCCTCCCTAAAATGACTGCTGGTTTTGTCTTCTTATGCACACTCCAAAGACCCCCAAAAAGACAGAAGGAAAGTCCACTGCGCTTCTCTGCCCTGTCCTCTGACTCTGGTAGGTGGCTCATCACTTTGCCAACCCAGCAGGGACCTGACCACATGGGGTGGTGGACAGCATGAGGCCTGGGCTCTGCTGTCCCTCTCTGTGCTCAGGGGATGTAGTCAAAACAGCACCCAGGGGACATCTGAAGTCGTGGCCCAGGACAGCAATCTGCTCTTTCACTTTATTGTGCTGAAGAGCCCAGAAAGGAATCTCTACTGTGGGACAGGCAGGAGGGTTCATGCCTTCAGGGGGCCTAGAATAAAGTGCTGACTCATGGACAGGTGTGAGCAGAGCTAGGTAGGGGTTGCTGGAGGGGTGCGGCTTTGTGAGCCTGGAGGTGCTAATCCCAGTTTCTCCCCTGACCTTCTGGTGACCGAGCCCTCCCTCTGCATTGACAGGCTTCCTGCACCAACAGGAGGGATCCAGGGGAGGTGACAGATACCACACTAAGCTCCTAAAAGAGATCAAGTGCCATACTTTTGGAGTTTGCAGTTTTAAAAGGAGGCCTGTAGGGACACCTGGGTAGTCCGTTAAGCAGCATCTGCCTCTTGATCTCAGCTCAGGTATTGATTTCAGGGTCTTGAAGTTCAGACCCCACGCTGGGCTCAACGCTGAGTGTGAAGCTTATTTTAAAAATGTAAACAAACAAACAAACAAACAAATAAATAAAAGGAGGCCTGCAAAAATGAAATAGTCACCGAAACACTAACAGCTCATGTTCAAATGGCACATAACCTTTATCAGGGCCTTTCATAACACCCAAGCCAGAAACCTGGTTAATCTATATTCCTTTCTTTTCATGGACCTTTCTGTACTAGCCCAACAAGGCTTTGTTGGTTGAATCCATTCATGGGAATTAATGAGAGCCTCACAGTGACCTGGGAGGCAGCCAGGGTTACAAAATCATGCTTACAGATGGTAAGAAGGAACGGGAACTGACATCTGTTAGGGGGTAAGGGTGCCAAATTTAGCAAATCAAAGTATAGGATTCCCAGTTAAAGCTGAATTTCAGATAAACAGCAAATGAATTTTTTTTAATATAAGTATATCCCAAATATTCATAGGATATACTTATACTAAAAAGTGAATCCAAATTTAACTGGATGTCCTATTTTCTATCAAGTGACCCTAGTTGGAGGCCTGCTGCCCACCAGAAGTCGTCTCTACATTCTCTCATTTGATCCTCATTCAGCCCTGAAAGGTACCGACAATTAAGTTACATTGACCTTATTGTACAGATGAGAAAAAGGATACTTTGGGAAGTAGACTGATTTGCTTCATGTACCACAGCTCAGAAAAATTGGGTGGGACTGGAGCCTCTAGCCCTTGACCTCTCACCCTACTTTTTAGTGGGCTGGGGCTTACAGGGTGAGGAAGGGCTATGGCTGGCCCTGAGTCATGGGGGGGCGGGGGGAGGTCCCACAGCATTATAGTCAGAGAAGACAGTTCTTAGTCAGGAGACTCAGCTCTTAGAGTGGAGTCCAGGCATATAGACCAAGTTCACCTGGGTCCCTGTGAGCAACACGACACAGGCAGACGGGGATGCCCCAGTGGCACCTGGCCACAGTTCGTAACTAATGCCTTTGCACCCAAGTGGTTTAAGATCACTTGTGGAATGCTTGAATGCTCCACAGATAATAACAATGCCGTGACAACAATAACAACAATGTATGTACTAACCAACATACTAGTGTATTCCTGTATTGGCATAAATATGTGCCAGGCATTGTGACAACTTTATATCCATTATTTCTTTTAATACCCCCGCCACCAAAAAAAAATTTTAAAGCCCCAATAGTTTTATCCCTAGCACTGATGGCCACCATTTGTTGAGTGTTACTTCCAAAAAAATATTTTAATGATTCTTTCAATAGGCAATTGCATCATCTTCAAACGGAGATCATTTTGCCTCCTTATCTCCAATAGTTAGTCACCTTGTTTAATAATCTTGCCCGCCATATTGACAATTGCTTTTTAACAAGGAGATAACAGTGGCACATGTCTTTTTCTGACTTTAACAGGACTGTCTAATTAAGCATAATTCAGTTAGTTTGAGATTTTTACAAATCACATTATAAATTTGTATATGGCTTTTCAGTATCAAAATGATCATAAGAAGCTTTTATGTAAGACTGATTACATTACTAGATTTCCTAATATTGTTATCGCTACACTCCTAGATGAACTGCATCTGGCCATAGTACATTTCTTAACTTATATTCTATTCCCAATATTTTATTTGATATTTTTCATCCATGTTTATAGATAAGTTTGAAATGTGGGATATGTGTGCATACACCAAGTGCTATCATTTCTGTCTTGGACAATTAAAGTTTGTGCTCTGCTTTTTGTTTGGGAAAACGCACAAGCTGTAATCCATGTTCAGGTTCACCTTCATATCCAGGGCAGAAAAACAAAGGACAGCATAATGGTGACACTTGTTATCTAAGTCCTGGGATTACAGGGTTTTTTCCCCTTTGCTTTCTATGCTAATTGGGTATTATTTTTATGACAAAATGTTCTAAATATATGCCTTTAAAGGAGATTAAATGGCATTCTGCCAGCAGTTATCTGTAAAAGGGGAATGAGATATGATTTTTATCTTCTCTCTCTTGCTGTGAATCTCTCCAGCCATCGGCACCTCCCCATTTCTGTCCAGCCCTCCACCCTGATGACCAAAAGTACATATGTACATGTTCACATAATTACTTTTGTAAGTGCTACCAACTCAGGACTTCTCAAATTATAAGAAGCCAATACAGACAGATCTAAACAGTTCTCAGGACAAAATGAACAGAAGATTCTGTGACTATTAAGGAAGGGTAGGTTGGAGAAGGCTATCGGCTCTGAACGTCACATTTTGTAAACTGGAGTCAGCTATAAGTTATGCCTTTTTATATGAATCAGACAGTTTGTCTAGGGATCTCAGCAAAATTAGGAAGTCCTGCTTCCTTTAGAAAGTTAGCATCTTCACTTTAATGGGTCAAGAGGGATTTTATTAACATTCTTTAAATTTTTATAAGTTTATTTTGAGAGAGAGAGATAGAATGAGTGGGAGAGGGGCAGAGAGATAGAGAGAGAATCCCAAGCAGGCTCTGCACTGTCAGTGCAAAGCCTGACACAGGGCTGGAACCCACGAACTATGAGATCATGACCTGAGCCAAAATCAAAAGTCAGACGCTCATCCAATTCAGCCATGCAGGCATTCCTGGACAAGAGGGATTTTAAACAGCTCGCAGACTTATACAATGCACCTACAGCTTTACGCTATGCACTAGTACCTAGATATTGGTATCTTTGTTCTAAAGATTCCCAAGTACTGCACCTATTTTGACTAACTTTCTTGAGCTGTTAAAAAAAAAAAATTGCTGGAGGCGTGAGTCTTAAAAAGTAAAACTATGTATTCCCTTTATCTGGATGATCAGCTTAGCTCTAGACTGAAGGCAAGGGTAGGGCTTGGCCCAGCATTGCCGCCTGGCCCCTGAGGACATTTTATCAAGCCACTACAGGACTATAATGACTGTTAAAGTAGAAAAATTAGTAGTTCCACCAGCAAAGAAGTTCATTTTACTTCCCATCCCCAAAGAATGTCATAGCTTACTGACTCTGCCGCTGGGCTAGGTACAGAAGGTATAATACCACCACTGCTTAAATCCTGATCTCAGGCGGCCCCTGTCTCCCTCAACAGCATTTGGAGGCCAAGAATTCGGTCATTGCTCTGAGTTGAAGATCGTAATGCATATTCATCACCTGGAAGTTCAGATTTTCCAACGCAGGGTCACGATACACTTGCAAGTTGGCCAGACTAAAGAAGATCATTTTCAAAAACAACTTGCTCTGTGAGGTCAGATTTTGGATTCTCTGTGTCTTCCAAGCATTAAAAGTAATTTGACCTCTATCATGAAACATATTTACTCGTTCAACAGTTTTCTTTATGCATACACAGCCCTGGCATTCGCTGAGTATTGCCAGACACGGCTATCGACCCGTGGCAAAATAAAAAGATGAAGAGTTTTTCTTCCCAAAGAGCTCATAGTCTAGAGGGGAGACAGATTTTGTTTTTTTTAAAAATTTTTTTTTAATGTTTTTATTTATTTCTAGGAGAGAGAGAGAGAGAGAGACAGCATGAGCAGGGGAGGGTCAGAGAGAGAGGGAGTCACAGACTGAAACAGGCTCCAGGCTCTGAGCTGGCAGTCAGCACAGAGCCTGACGTGGGGCCCGAACTCACGAACCGCGAGATCATGACCTAAGCGAAAGTCGGACGCTTAACCGACTAAGCCACCCAGGCGCCCCAAGGGGAGACAGATTTTGAAAACACAAGTTACACTGAGAGCAGGACCCAGAGGAAGATAAACACAGGGTGTGATGAGAGTACAGAGTTAGGTCACCTACTGGCTTCCCAGGCTGAAAAAAATACACCAATGCAGCCAGACCAAGGAGGCCCCATAAAGAGGCCAGGGCAGAACCCCGTCCCCTTGGGAGAATCCCAATCCCTGTGCTTTGATTCTAAGGTACCATGGACTGCAAGATACATCATGGATTTCTCAGCTCTTGAGGAAGAAATAATAAACTGCATTAAAATTCAGGGCCAGTCTAAGTGTCCATCAACAGATGAATGGATCAAGAAGATGTGGTTTATCTATACCATGGAATACTACACGGCAATGAGAAACAATGAAATCTGGCCATGTGTAGCAACATGGATGGACCTTGAGGGTGTTATGCTGAGCGAAATAAGTCAGGCAGAGAAGGACAAATATCATATGTTTGCACGTATAGGAGGATTAGGAGGAACTTGACGGAGGAACAAGGGGGAGAAGAAGGGCGGAAATGGTGGGGGAAAGGGAGAGAGGCAAACCATGAGAGACTCTTGAATGCTGACAAAAACTGAGGACTGATGGATGTGGGGGGGAGGGGGAGATGGGCATGGAGGAGGGCACTTTGGGGATGAGCACTGAGTGTTATGTAGAAACTAATTTGACAATAAACTATTTGTAAAAAAAAAAAAAAAAATTCAGGGCCAGTCTAGGGTGGAACAAGTGAGGTACATAGGACACAAAATGTAAGGAGGCCCTCACTCTCACGGGTCCCAGACCCCGAAAGCGACCTCCTCCTTACATTTCTTCCTAAGCACCGCTCTCCTCACTCTAGTTCTGCTTAAATTACATAACTTTTTCGGGGTGCCTGGGTGGCTTAGTCGGTTAAGCGTCCGACTTTCGCTTAGGTCATGATCTCGCGGTTCGTGGGTTCGAGCCCTGCCTCAGGCTCTGTGCTGACTGCCAGCTCAGAGCCTGGAGCCTGTTTCAGTCTGTGACTCCCTCTCTCTCTGACCCTCCCCTGCTCACGCTGTCTCTCTCTCTCTCCTAGAAATAAATAAAAAATATTTTTTAAAAAAATTACATAACTTTTTCAACTATCAATAGCATACATTCACCAAAATATCAACATGTCACTTTATTCTTTATATTATATTATTGATATTAAATATTATATTATACTGTGTTACATTATATTATGTTATAATTAAGTCAAAGCCTGCTTTATATTCAACATCTTAAGAGCCTTGGAAATCATTTTTGGCCATTGGCAGCTTTGCAAAATTATGCAAAGACATCCCACCTTCCATAACCACAACTTGTGACCTTGGCTTCTATAATACCTAAAAAATTAACAGTATAAGTTCAAGGTCTATGGATGAATCATAGAATTGCTTGCATTTTGTAGGTCCTCTTGAAGTTTCTGCTCTTTCATGGGATTCATTATGGAAATTAAATGGCTTCACCTGAAAGTCAAACCAGAAGTTTTTGGCAAACTGTCCATTACTCTAACTTTTCTGAATTTTGAAAATTGTGGGATGTATTCTGAGGGACTTGGCCATTTCCACTGTTTCAGTCCCATTGCCTGGCATGTGCAAGGCATCTTCTGAACTTTCATTTCAATGCCATGTCATTGTGAGATCTTTCTGAAGACATAAAGTAATAATTAAGAATCTAAAGTTAGGGGCACCTGGGTGGCTCAGTCAGTTAAGTGTCTGACTCTCCATTCCAGCTCAGGTCATGATCTCACATTTCCATGAGTTCAAGAACCCCATATTGAGCTCTGTGCTGATGGTGCAAAGCCTGCTAGGCATTCTCTCTTTCTCTCCCTCCCCCACTCAGGCTGTCTCTCTCTCTCAAAATAATTAAATAAACTTTAAAAAATGTAAAAAAAAAAAAAGAGAGAGAGAATCTAAAGTTAAAATTCAGTCATGTGAGATGCCATCTAAGTAAATAAGTCAGTAAAGTGAACATCTGATAAGCAGATGTGTCAGGCCAAGTTTTCATATGTACAGATGCTAAGACACTCATGAGAGAGCCTGTCCTCAGCCTGGCTGGCAAATTTCTTTTGACAGGTTTACAAGACACAGCCCAGGGGTTGGCAAACTAGGGCTGATTTCCTGTTTTTGTATGACCCAGAAGACCAAAAGAGTTTCTACATCAATAAATGGTTAAAAAAATATTTGAAAGAATAATTCTTCGTGACATGTGAAAATTATGGAAAATTCAAATCTCAGCATCTATAAAAAACATTTTATTGGAACACACATAAGATACAGCCCAATTTTAGAAATAGTACAATGTGAAAAGCTGTGATGTGCTTGGTTAGAACTGATAAGGGAATAAAAAGTCTCCATTCTCTCCCCAGATGTTTGGACAGAAGGGATGTGAAGAGATGGGGCTGTAGATGGAGAGGGGGGAAAAGTTAGGGAGGATTTTATCTGCTGATGCTTTTTTTTAAGTTTATTTATTTTGAGTGGGGGGCAAGAGGTGGGGGTGGGGGAAGAGAATCCCAAGCAGGCCAAGCAGGCTCTGAGTTGTCAGCACAGAGCCTAAAGCAGGGCTTGAGCTCGCAAACCATGAGATCATGACTTGAGCCAAAATCAAAAGTCAGACGCTTAACCAGCTGAGCCACCCCAGTGCCCCTTGCTGATGCTTTTCTTAATTTTTTAAGATGAGAGATGCCTGCGAGTATTTATATGAGAGTCAGGAGAGACAGAAAGAGATACAGAGGAAGAGGGAGAGGAAGAGAGGGAAAGAGAAGGAATAAATGGAGGGGGGCAGAGAGACAGAGGCAGAGAGACAGAGATAAATAGAAATAGATTGGCTAAAAGTACAAGATAGAACTGAATGAACAAATAGAGCCTGTCCTAGAAATCTAGCTTGCCTTTCAAGCTCTCAAGAACAAGCTTTTAGAAACTATTGATTTCACATTTTTTATATTTCACAATATTGTTCATGAAAAACAAATGGGATATCAAATGGAAGTCATGCTCCTTCAGAAAACAAGAATTTTAGCCTTACAGAAAGACAGTGAAACAGTGTTTCCAAACAGTCATCTTGTATATATGTCCATTTCCAGGTTTCCCAGTGCTTTTGAAAACACTGCTTCATTTGATCCAAAAAACCACCTACAATGGAGACAAGGCAGATCCCCTCATTCCTGATAAAAACAGCTTTGCTTTTTTTTTTTTTAATTTCTAGGAGAGAGAGAAACAGTGTGAGCAGGGGAGGGTCAGAGAGAGAGGGAGATACAGACTCTGAAATAGGCTCTAGGCTCTGAGCTGGCAGTCAGCACAGAGCCCGATGCGGGGCTCTAACCCACAAACCGTGAGACCATGACCTAAGCGAAAGTTGGACGCTTAACCGACTAAGCCACCCAGGCGCCCCAAAACAGCTTTGTTTTTGCCAGGGACCACTACGTGCCCAGGACTGGCCTAAGTACCAAAAACCTCATATCATTTAATCCCCCCAACAACACTGAGGTTATAGGCACAATTACTATCCCGTTTACAGCCAAGGGAACTGAAGAGTTAAGGAAGTTAAGTAAATGCAAATTTGCACAAATTCTTAAGTCCTCTTTATACAAATAAAGGAACTGAGGCTTGACAAAGTCAAGTTACTCATGCAAGTATACATGTTCATAACTGGTTGAAGCAAGTCTTAACCCCAGGCAGGTCTGACTGCAAAGCCCATGCCCCTTACCACCAGATTGCCCACGTCCCGTAGGTCATAGGTAAGTTAACACAGGCACAGACTGTCTACGGCCAACAGTCAGCATGGGAGTCAGGAGCCTGTCTACTCCTCATCAAAGATGTGTTTCTATACCATGCCACTTCCCTGATAAAACCTAAACTGCCAATTCTGAGATTTTTAGATAGAGTTTTCAAACTTTTTTCTGTGAAAACTTCCCTTGGGAGAATCAGATGATGTCAAATATCCTTCTACAGCTGAAATGGAATGATTCTAAGAAAATGTATAGGAACTCAGAATTGTAATACCTGAGAGCATCCCCCTCATGTAATAAAAGAAAAACAGACGATGGGGCACCTGGGTGGCTCAGTTGGTTAAGCATCTGACTCTTGGTTTCAGTGCAGTCATGGTCTCAAAGTTCCTGAGTTAGATATACTTGAATAAATAAACTTGAAAAAAACTAAAAAAAACAGACTGAGTGAGACTTCCTCAGGGTTCATGAGTATATTTAAGAATGTCCCCAAGAGGCCAAACAAGCAAAGGGAAAATGCCAGGGACACAGGGCATGTACCCAAGTGTATCCACGGGAGCAGCACAGGCTACTGCTGTGACCATTGAGCCCCAGGAGTGTGACTCCTTCAAACCCAAAGGATGATCTTTGCCATCCTCTCCAGCCGGCTGGTGCCAATTGACACCCTAAGTCACACGGATGGGTTGAGTGTTACCACTTCCTCCTCCCCACAAAAGAGCACTCTGCCAAGTGGATGTGCCCATAAATGCCTCCACCTACAACTTGCAATGAACCCTGAGCCTCACACTCTGGAATGACTCCCAAAGCTGGGCTGGGCATTTCTTCCTCAGCACTCTGGAGGATGACAGGGGACAGTGGAACCAACATGAAACACTCTAAGTCAAGATGAAAGAGAGGAAGCGATTCAGCAGTGACCGATCTCGTGGTAATTGCAATTCAAAAATAAGACAAGTCTCTGCTCCCAGGGTATCTCATGCTCCAGCCAAAGGGAGTTGGCTCGAGCCACTGAAAGGATCCATGTACCTCGCAAGGCTTTGTGACCAGGGGCCAGAGGTGTGACTTCACCACTTGGTTGTGGCCTGAGGACATACAGCTCAAGTATTTTTATCTGTCTGTTTTTCTTTCCAGGCAGGGACTGGGGGTAAGAGGAGCCTTAGAGGAGTCACCAGGCAGCCCCAGCAGGGGAGGAAATAACAGAAAAATGAAGGAGTTCCAGCCCAATCTTCCTGGTTGTTCTCCACCTCCTGTGAGTACTGAGTAGCTCAGTATATTTGCTCCAGCAACAAGCCTAAAATTTCACTTGGTAAATAAAGGGGGACTAAGACACCGCAGAAAACTTATCTTGAGCTTCTAGAAAAAGAATAAGCAGCTTAACTAGTTTTCAGGCAATAAACCTATGAGAGAGGAACACCCCCACTCATAGCCCTCCCACCCCTGGGAGGCAGTGACCAAGTGCTTATGGTGGGGCTTAGCCAGGTTAAGGTTAAGGTTAAGGTTAAGGTTAAGGTTAAGGTTAAGCAGATCCACTCTATAATCCTGGTTATATGTTTGCTTAACTAAGGGAGCTGTTAATAAACTGATGTCCAGGCTCACAAGACAGTTAAATCATAGTCTTGGGGAGAAGGCCCTAGCACTGGTTATTTTTACAGAAACTCCTCCTCTCCCCACCCCTCCCCCAACCCGCCAGTTGTGCAACCAGGGTTGAGAAGCACGGGCCTCAGAGCTAGGAAAGCCCATAGCAGCCACAGCGATATTCAAACACGAAGTGTGTCTCAGCACCCCCAAGGTACAGACCCCAGTCTATGAAATAGTGTTCTAGGGGTAGGATTACTTTCACGTTGCTTTCCTCTCCACTCGCCCTCCGAGGCTGCCCCAATAGTGGTCATGTGGTGTTATGATGGACATCTGTTGCTTTTGGAAACAAAAGCCTCCATGTTTCTTTGGGGGTGGTCCTTACTGGGCCTGTCCATCGTGGTCCCCCCTCCTGGCTGGCAGAGCGGCAGACCCAGACTAAACCAATGCAGCCCCCTCTCCCTGAAATCTGACTCTTGCAGGGAATAACACAGGCGTTGGGTTATGTTGGTATGTACTCATAAATAACTGAGAGTCCTCGAAATGCTTTGCCGCCTAAAACCTGAATATTTCTTCAAGGCTCTGAGCTGCCCCAAGATCCAACACATCCTTTTATGCGTTAATTAGCTGGAATTGGTTTCTACTGCTTACAATCAAAGAACTCTAACTAATTATTTTATCAATCAGAGTGAGTCAGGTTATGCTCTGGTGACGGTCCATGCCACAGAACAATTCTGTTCCATGTCATCCTGTCACCAGGCCCCAGGCTGATGGAGCAGTCATCCCTGGAATATCACAAGTCACTATAACAGGGAAAAGCACCTCAGAGGGCCTCTCACTGTCCATCAAATGTTCGGACCCTGAAAGGCACCTGCCATTACTCACAGCCCATTGGCTAGAACCAACCAGAATTCCCACCCAAGTGTTCAGAGCAAACCTGCAGTGCACTACTTGGCAAACAGCACTAATAGCCTTCAGCTACATTAATCCAATTATTCAAACACACTAAAGCAATCTGCTGTATTATAGCTTCAGGAGGTTTTTGAGGGCTAGCTCGGCAAACTGACTACTACTCAAAACAGTGTTCTTGTAAGAAAATACGTGCCAAGTTCCAAGCAGCTGGCTTATAAAATAAAGTGGAATGCAATCTGTTGGTAAGTTGGGCTTTCTATCCTTATAATTTTATTTTAGAAACAGTCCCAGAATTTGACAGTGTGGATTGAAGTATTCAACTACAGCCATGACAAACAGGTCCAGCTACATAATTTGTATAAATTTCTTATTCAAAAAGCAAGGAAAAAGTACTGTTAAAGATACTGAAATATAAAGATTTTTCCTTTCTTCCATGGGTGTTTTTTATTTGCTATTAAATATTGTTCTGAGCAAAGGAAAAGTAAACGTTTAAAGTATTAGCATGAATTAGGGCTCCTGGGTCAGTTAAGCTCAGTCAGTTAAGCTCAATCAGTTAACCGGCTGGATCATGATCAACTCAGGTCATGATCTCACAGTTCGTGGGATCAAGCCCTGTTTTAGGCTTTGTGCTGACAGCATGGAGCCTGCTTGGGATTCTTTCTCCCCCTCTCTCTCTGCCCCTCCCCTGCTTGCACACGCTTGTTCTCTCTCTAAATAAATAAATAAACTTTAAAAAGTACTAGCATAAATTATACTGTTCATCTTTATATTGTGCAATGCCAGTTTTAAATGCAAATACAAGGACATTTTACAAAACTTCTGTCTCAGAGTTGGTACTTGCATATGTATGTCTTTCTTCACAGTGGAAATGTACAAAACTAACTCAGCTAATGTTATTTCACTTAATACAAAATGAAGTACCAACAGGAATACCAAAGGATACGATAAGAGCCCTTCGTTCATTCATGTTTCTCGCCTTCTTTATGTGTTCAAAGCAAGTTCTGATTCAAACAAAAATGTACAGTCTCCCAGGCTGTTAGAGCCCCCGCTCACCCAGGCAGAGACAACACACCTATCTTGCACCTGCTTGAGTCTCACTGAACTCTCAAATACTGTGGGTCTACCAGAACACTGTGCTCCGAGGACATCATGAACATTATATGTAAATGAGATGGTGAGGAATGGCATTGGACACTCATATTGCATATGTCTGTCTCTCACGTGCATTCTCCATCGTCCGGCTAGGCTTCACTTATGAAGTAGAAGTTCAAAGAAAACAATTATTAGGAATTTTGGCACAGTGACAGCAGAGCTTTAAATCCAGCACAGGACCCTTCTGAACACAGCTCTATGCTACTGCACAGAGCACACCCAGGAAAAGCTGACCGTGATGACAACCATATCCCCTCTCCTCTCATATTTAGCAACTCTGAGTAACACTGCTCCTAGAGATATGAAGGAAGCTCGAGCAATAGGGCCTGCCATTATTTGTTCATTCCACAAATATTTATTGAGCGTTTACTATGTGCCAGGCACTGTTTCGAGTGCTGGAGATAACACAATAGGCAAAACAGAAAGCCTTGGCCTCACAAAGCTGAACTTCTGGCAAGAGACGCAAAAAAGTGTGTAAACAAAACAAATAGCATGTTAGACAATAGTAGGTGCTAAGGAAGAAAAAATAAACCAGGAAAGGGGTAGGAAAGACTGGAGTGAGGGGACAGCTTTATATGTTCATGTTTAACCTTTAACAGCCATTTACTGCAATAGTTAAACAAAGAGAAAGTATCATAAGAGAAAGGTGAGAAGGGGGAAAAGCAGGTACTGGTAGTTAGAGAATAGGAGGCTTTTCCAAAGAGGGGCCCTAAGTTGTGATCATGCTGGACCAACCACCCCTCCCCCCACACAGGCAGGACGCCTCAACAGGGGGCTTCCTGTCTCTTCTAGCCAAGATCGTCTATTGTGTGTAAACGTGATATGAGGCTCATTAAAAGAGTTTCCCTGAATGTAAGGGCTGAACAAATTATGAGCTCTTGTAGCACCAGGAAAGTTCAGTTACCCGCATTTAAGTCAGCTTTTCAGTCAAACCTTTCACATCCGTGGTTACATGAGCCTGTAGATCAGGTACCATAATTTAAGCCCTGAGCGGGGTGGATTTTCCCAAGTCCATAAATCAGATATCCAATTTGCCTAAGTGAAAGAGAGAGTGAGGAATCTTCTGCCGGGATCTTATTCTGCCAGTTGAACACAAACCAACACCAGAACTTCGAGAACAGTGTACCTGCCAGTCTGTCCTTTTAGACATCTCTAGAAAGCATTCAATTTACTCCAAGAGAATTTTCACTGATCATATTATTTTAAAAAGTTTTTTAATGTTTATTCATTTTTGAGAGAGAGCATGAGTGAGCAGGGGTGGGGCAGAGAGAGGGAAACACAGAATCCAAAGCAGGTTCCAGGCTCTGAGCTGTCAGCACAGAGTTCAACACAAGACCTGAACCCACAAACTGCGAGACCATGACCTAAACTGAAGTCAGACGCTCAACCAGCTGGCCACCCAGGTGCCCCTCAGATTATTTTTTTTAATGAGGTTATAATGCATTTCTTGACAAATATAATACTTGACAATAGACATTAAGATGGAAAACTTTGGAAAAAACAAAGATCTCTTTATCCTTTCTTTTATGATGTTTTTATACTCTTCTATAAATTAACGGACAAAGATTATCAGAAGGCTCTCGGGGGGGCTCATTCAGTTGAGCGATCAACTCTTGATAGCGTCTCAGGTTGTGATCTTGAGTCATGTGATCAAGTCCCGCATCTGTCTCTTCACTCACAGAGTAGGGCCTGCTTAGGATTCTCTCTCCCTCTTTCTCTGCCCCTTTCTCTGCTCATGCACTAGCGCTCTCTCTCTCTCTCTCTCTCTCAATAAATAAATAAACTTTTTAAAAAAGACTCTCTGGGAAGTTGTTCTTGAGTGAGTTCACATCCCAGGTTCAAATTCCATTTCTATTAATTGTTAAGACATCCAGTGGTTTGGGAGAAGAAACTATAATTTCTGGAACTAAAGTGTGGTGATTTTGTAGAAAAGAACTCAGCATCAAAAATGCTAAACATCCAGGGACACCTGGGTGGCTCAGTTGGTTAAGAATCCCATGTTAGCTCAGGTCATGGTCTCAGGGTTTGTGAGTTCAAGCTCTGAGTTTGGGCTGACTGCTCTCAACTTGGAGCCTACTTGGGATCCTCTGTCTCCCTTTCTCTCTGCCCCTCCCCTGCTGCTGCTTCTCTCTCTCTCTCTTTCAGAAATAAACATTTTTTTAAAAATTAAGATATTTAGTTTATTTTAAAATTTATTTATTTTGAGAGAGTGCATGCAAGGGGGCAGGAGCGGGGGGTGGGAGGGAGAGAGAGAGAGAGAGAGAGAGACCCAAGCAGGCTCTGGGCTATCAGTGCAGAGCCCAATGTGGGGTTCAAACCCATGAACCGTGAGATAACCACCTGATCTGAAGTCAAGAATCAGATGCTTAACCAACTGAGCCACCCAAGTGCCCCAAGATTTTCAGTTTTAAATGTAACACTTGTGGGGGTGCCTGGGTGACTCAGTTAGCTGAATGTCCAACTCGTTGATTTTGGCTCAGGTCATGATCTCACGGTTTGTGAGTTCAAGCTCCATGTCAGGCTCTGTGCTAACAGCACAGAACCTGCTTGGAATTCTCTCTCTCCCTTTCTCTCTGCCCCTCCCTCCCTCTCTCTCAAAATCAATAAATAAACATTAAAAATATAGATAAACTTAACACTTGTATTTTAAATTACATCAAATAGCTGCTGCCTGAAGATAAAAAAATATATCTCTACTGTTAGTTCTAATTTTCACTCACTTTATCCCCATTATATATGTGGATAATGGTTGGGCTATGAAACTATTCTGAATAGGGAGATCTCCTCATAGCAATTTTTTTTTTTTTTAGTCTTTAATGAACTTTGCTTTTTAAAGTGTTTCAGGTTCATAGAAACATTGAGTAGAAAGTACAGAGAATTCCCATGCGTCCCCTCTCCTGGCCACACACATTCCCCCCCATCATAAACACGGAGCACCAGAGTGATATCTTTGTTACAATCAATAAGCCTACATTGCCCTTTTATTTTTTTAACTATACTATTTGCAAGTATAAATTCTTCCCATAAAGTGGTCGTCCCTGTCATCCCTGTGTTCCTTGAGCCGTCCTAAGGACGCCCTTTATCCAGCATGTTAGGATAAGGTATCAGGTCAATAGGGCCCAGCTGCACATTAACTTTCATTAACTATTCTAGATGCAGGAGTTCCTTGGAATTGGATGGTCTGGTAAGAATAGTACAACCAGTGTGTCCTGTGTGACTGCCTCTTTTCTTGTCTCTTCTACTTCACGAAGTTCTTTAAGGGCCTCAAAATGCAGAAATGCAGCCCGCACCCAACAATGGGGTGAGAGACAAAGGCAGCTTCAGAGAAGCCAGGGTTTACGCCGAAAGGGACGTGGGTAGAATCTGCCAACAAATAATAACGCGAACGCTTTCAGATTGAGTTCTGAGTGGGAGTGGTGAATGAGTAAAAAGCATCCCCACTGGCCCTCTTCGTTCTGCCTGAGAGCACAGAATAAACGGTGCCCGGGTGGGCCACTCCCCAGCCTCCAGTGACTGTTTCCTGGGCCCCCTGCCCCAGCGTCATTCCCCTTGCCAGCCTGCGGGCACAAGCTTGGGGAGCCAGGCAGGAAGAGCTGGCTAAGCATTAACTTTCAAGTCAAGCTCTGCCCAAACTAAAGAGGGGACGAGGAGACAGCAGTACATGGCCCTGTATCTGGATGGTTAACATCGTTTTTAAGAGTTTATTTATTTTGAGAGAGAGAGAGAGAGAGAGAGAGAGAGAATGAGCACATCGGTTAAGTCGATTAAGTGTCTGACTTCAGCTCAGGTCATGATCTGGCAGTTAGTGAGTTCAAGCCCTGCATCAGGCTCTGTGCTGACAGCTCAGAGCCTGGAGCCTGCTTCAGATTCTGTGTCTCCCTCTCTCTCTGTCCCTTCCCTGCCTGCACTCTGTCTCTTTCTCTCTCTCTCTCTCTCAAGAATAAACATTTAAAAAAAAAAAAAAGGCTGTATCTCACATACATAGAATAAGAAAAACAGTCTCTATTACCGCCCTGGACTCCGTAAGAACATCTTAGGACAAACAGATAGATAATAAGGTCAGCAAAATGATCTATCCTTTATGGATTATATGACTGAACTTCCAAACCTATATAGACTCCTGCTGTTATTATTAAAAAATAGCAAAGGGAATAAATTAGTGATGAGTTAGTATTTAATTGTTGCACAGTCATGGAGAAACCCAGAGTTAATCAGAATGTTTAAGCATCCAAATGGCGGATGACCCTGAGAATGGCACATCTAACAGTCACTGTGTGAGTTTATCGATCCCTGTAGGACTTCAGAGCCTCGAATCCTACCTTGGGTCTCTACTCAGATTTTTATTTCAGTTACCTTTTATTTATGTAGTCTGTCTTTCGTGTCTGAATTACTTATCCCTGGATTTTTAATTAAAGAAGTCAAGGGATGAAGAAATTTATAAATCAAGAATAACAATGTCTCATTTAAGGGTTATCAGGTGGTGAAGTCACTGCAGCCTCAGTGATGTGCATATATTTGGTTTCTAGTGAGTTTGGGGTCTTAGATTAAATTACAAGAAAGTTAGTACAGTTAATCACCATTTACAGAAAGGAGGATAACAAACAGAAACTATATCTGTATGTTCACATAGGTCCTGAAAAAGCAAAACATACCAAAAAAATCTGTTCCTATTTAGGGTGGGGTGGGGTCAGTACAACAAGGGGTCAGAACCTCAGTATTCTGGAGCTCCCCCCACCCAACCACAGTCTGCATTCAGCCAATGTCCCCACTGGCATCGTGTAACTAATCGTGGCACATCTTTGCTTATAAACACTTGAGCAGGTGCTGTAAGACCCTCTTGGTCTGGCCACACCGGTCACTCTTCCACAAACATTGGTCCCTAGGAGTGTGAAACTCCCTCTTGTGCTTCTGACCATGTCCTTCCCTTGGTGGGAAAATCTACCCTCTCCAATCCAAGGAAGGCTGCCTTTTTCCAGAAATACCTGAGTCTTCATGGCTCTCCCATCAACTGAAGGACTTCTGAACTCATACCTTTGGGACACTTGCAACCAGCCAGTTCTTCCAAGCACCAGATTCCTATCTTCTTTGGCCAATGGCCAAAATGTGAGACCTGCCCACTCTCCGCTGGCCCTGGTCATCTCTTTGCCTACTCTAATGCCCAAAGAGCTCTGAGCTCCCTCGCCATTGATCAACTTCTTACTGCTCCCTTCTCTCTATAACCTTTACCTGAGCCCTCTACAACTTCATTCCATGTTAAGCTTTCTCTCATCCATAATTATGTCATCAGTGGGTCCTTCTCTCAACCTCCTGAGGCTAAATGAACTCCAGCTCATCCCTGCAAGGACACCACTTTTCCTTTGCATTCTTCCTGCGGAGATGCCCTCATTCTCCCTCATCCTACAAAGTATATCCAGGAGTTGAGAGAACCCCAATGTCAGTTTCAGATGACAATTCCTTACCCAATCAGGCTAATGCTAAACTACCCTTTATACTACATTCTGTCAATGTCAAAGTGCTGACCTCCAGACATTCCTCTTCCTCATTCAAGGAGCCTTTGGCATTTTGCCCAATCCTCCTTTCCACACCGAGTCCTGTCATTATTCTGGATAGTTTCAAGATCTTGGTTCTGTGATCTCAAAAGAATGTCCCCTCAATGCCACTTAAGCTATCCTTCCACTGGCCATCTCCGAAAACTTGTCATCACCCAGAATTGTTCTACCTATGAAATCTTAAATCCAACAGCGTACTCTGATCACAAGCCACCACTTTTCATTTCAATTACCATCACCATGTCTGTATTTTATTTCAGCAAGACCTTCAGGATCTTTTTTTCTTTTTTTTTTTTTTTACAAATAGTTTATTGTCAAATTAGTTTCCACATAACACTCAGTGCTCATCCCCACAAGTGTCCTCCTCCATGCCCATCCCCCCTTCCCCCCCCACATCCATCAGTGCTCAGTTTTTGTCAGCATTCAAGAGTATCTCATGGTTTGCCTCTCTCCCTTTCCCCC